>NC_087256.1:29742500-29895000 GCF_037042905.1 Lytechinus pictus | reverse complement strand
AAGTGAAATCAAAGGATTTCGCGCAAAATTTTAGTGAATTCTGTGAAAATTTTCAGTAACAAATGCAAAATTTTCATTTTTTTTTCGGTGGCAACTGCCCCTCGCACCCCCACCCCCCGCTGCGTACGGCTATGATAATAATCCCTCCTCATGCAACTTCTTCTACCTCTTCTCTTCTTCCTCTTCTTTATTATATTTCTTCTTCTTCTTTTTCTTCTTCTTCTATTTCTTCTTCTCCTTTTTCTTCTTCTTCTTCTCCTCTTCCTCCTCCTTCTTCTTCATCTCCTTCTTTCGCTTTCTTTCTTTCTTTTTTTGGCCAAACAAAATAGATTTTCCGTGCCCCTCCCAAGTACGAACGCCTGGAGCCGTCCTTGACAGGGGCCGATCGCTTCTTCTTTAGGATTTCACGTTTAGTTAACAAATTTAAACAGTGAAAAAAAAGACCCCAACCAATTTTTGGAAAAATCAAAGAAGAAAGGAAAAGGGAAGAAAGGAAAAAGGCAGAATTGATATTGTTGGAATATTGGACTGGGTTGTGTTTATTTCCAATGGTCTTATGCCATGTATGCCGATTCGTCCAATTACCCACTCGTCTACTATCAGTTTGGTCTACCATCAGTTCGTCCACTATCCACAAGGTCTAATTGAAATTTCGTCCACTCACCATTTCGTCTAATAACCAGTTGGTCCAAAAGCCATTTAGTCCATATACCATTTGGTCTAATTGGACTTAGTGTTAATTGGGCGAAATGAATGAAAATAAAAAGACCAACTGGTTATCAGACGAAATGGTCATAGACGAACTGGTGATTAGACGAAATGATGATTGGACCAAATGGTTGTTAGACGAAATGTTGATGGATGGAATGGCATTAGACTAAACTGATGTCGGTAGACCATGTGGTGAGTGGACGAAATGGCAATTTACCTGGGTCGTCACGTGTAAAAAAGTGTAATGTAATTGATGAATTCACTTCATCCCATCTTAACTTCATACATGCCACTGCCATTAAAGGGATGGTCCGGGCTGAAAATATTTATATCTCAATAAATAGAGTAAATTCACTTAGCAAAATGCTGAAAATTCAATCAAAATCGGACAACAAATAACGAAGTTATTGAATTTTAAATTTACCAATATTTTGTGAAAACAGTTATGTGCACATCGTCATGAATATTCATTAGGTGGGCTGATGGTGTCATGTATCCCCACTTTCCCTTTTCTTATGTTATTACATGAAATCATAAATGTTTCATTTTTTCATACATGTGTAAATGATGTGTCTCCTTTATGATGAAATAAGTTAAGGCAATAAATAACTAATGCACATTTGTCAATCCAATTGTTTTAGTTCTTGGTAGAATTTTTTTGAATAAACCTAATTTCATATAATAAAATACAAAAGAACAAGTGGGGATATGACATCATCAACCCACCTAATGAATATTCATGATGACATGCCTCGGAAGTGTTTCACTGGAAAAATGCAAAACTTAAAAATTCAATAACTTCGATATTTGTTATCCGATTTTGATCAAATTTTCAGCATTTTGCTCTGTGAATTTTACTCTATTTATTGAGATATAGATATCTCTAGCCCGGACCATCCCTTTAATCATTGGTCCTGGTTGTCTTCATAATGGCAGAGCCTATATACGCTGAAGTTAAAGTACCAAAACATAAATACCTAATATGATCAAAATAAAATAAAATCTGGGAAAAAATGTCTCTCACGTTGATGACGGAGTCAATCATGTCAAGGAAATTACATTCAACTAACAAATCGATTTTATAACACGTAAATCCAAATGATCAATGAATGAAACATTGTTTTTTATTCAAATTATTGGCGCTATGACAGCAAGAGAGAGAGACGGGGGGGGGGGGGCAGGGAGAGGAAGGGGGAGAGGGAGAGAGGGGGGTCATTCAATTAATATCTATCCCTGTCCATGATTCGTATAGCGTCATAATACAGGTTTTGGCTCGTTAATCATTCTGTCAAACAATCTATTGAATGTATCAATAGAAGTAATTTCATCCAAGGTCTAGAAAACGATTACCCCTTCGACCAACCAATCCAATAATGCTGCACGAAATAATTTCAAGCGGGAATCCATGCACTTTCATTATCAAGATCACACTGAAAGATCTACTAGCCAGTAAAAGGCTTTTTTTTAAAATAAATAATATGTGTATTTTTTATTGTTTAAAATAGATGAATTATGGTATAGGTCTATAAAAGTAAAGTCTGTTTCCATTTCCAGCGCACATTCAAGAAAAAATATTGCAAAATCATCAAAGATTTTGGAAATAGTATATACATCCATCTAATCTTATATTTGAAATGTTAGTCCTCGTGATTGCATTGTGTTAATCAAAATTATTTTCACTCTATACTCCAGGCTGAAATAAAATGATTTGAAGTTTGAATAGATAAAGTAAAATCAGACAAACGAAAAACTGAAGAAAAAAAAATCAAATTCGGACAAGGAATAACAAAGTTATGACATTGTATTTTTTTGCATTATTTCAGTGAAACAGTCGTTTAAATGTTTTCATGATTTAGAACAGGGTGATAAATGTTAACCATGTCTTCACTTATTTTTTTGTATTTTATCATATGAAATTATTATATCTATTCTGTATCTGTTAATGGTAACTCCCGTATGAACTCGGCAAAACATCTTTTTGCTGGTAAACGCCAAGTTGGTATACAACCAATTACCTATAGGAAACATTTTACGTCTATAGTGGCTGACCTTATATAGACGACAGATATTACTCTCGGGTCTTTATATTAAAGTGGAAACAATGGCAGAGATGGGATTCGAACTCACAACCTTGCGAATAAGTCCAATGCTCTAACCGCTAGACCTCATGACCTCCACGAATGAAAAAATGAAATGAGAACTGATTAATGTATCACATAATCAGGTAAGGGAGCAAATCGATTGAGATTATCATAAAAAAATTAAGGTGTTATTTTTACTAGTATAATTATGTTTGCATTTTGAAATAGGAAAATTTATTTGAATTTTGCAAAAAAAATGCAAAAAAGAGGTATATGATTCAAGTTAATTGATTAAACCCCTCTCGAATTTGATAATTATAAAATAATAAACAAATAAATACTGAGCTATCGGAAGTGTCATAACCGTTGCAAATTACAATTTCCAATATCCCTAAATGAACGCACAAACAACTTCCAAAATTAGTAAGAAATTGAGTAACAGTCGATACGCAAACACATGAGATATATAAATATGCAAAGATTAAAGGGTAGTTTTTTTATTACATGTATTTGTTTTTAAGGGGAGGAGGTGCAACTGCTCGCATGTTGCGTCTGGCCGGAATTTTCCGGGTCTGCTCTATGCACCCTTTCAAGTTCGTTTCCGAACACTGTAACACAGGTCCTAATATTGTACACTGAACTGAATAATAAGTTCCCTAGCTGTGAGTGGGATTAACTCCATTAACTGTTAACCGTTATATGCAAATTAAGATTAACTAGCACGTTTCGATACTTCCGTGTAGGGGCTATAGTCCAGGATAGAAGAGGCATAACCTTGTTTTTTTATATATACAATATTTCATGATGATTTCTTGTCAATTCGAGGGTGCTGATTACGAATCTGGATGATGCCACTCGTGTAACCTTGAGCATTTTCCGCAAATTGGCCAAATCCAATATGGCCGCCAAAATATGCAAATTACCCATGAAAATCATAAAAATGTCCGCACATTGGCTATGAAATGCATGAAATTGTGTGGCAGGAGTGAAATACTCTCTGAAAAAAATAATTTTTGACAAAATAGTTATTTTCCTCATATTCAAAATGGCCGCCATAGGCCCTTGTATACTCTATTATGTACAATATGAATAGGGAAAACTAATTTTCACAAAAATTAGCACTAAACTGCAAAAAATCGCGATGTATGAACGAAGTGATATATGCAAATCATTATTACTAACGAGATATATCACTTATTATGTCATATATGGGAACATTGCTGTATTTTGATATCTAAAATAGCCGCCACTGGCCCAAACAGTATTGCGTACAATGGCAATGGGGGCCAAAAAATTCACAAGAGTGATCACTAAAATGCTTATTAAGAAGATTAAACGAGTGGAATACTGACTAAAAACATAATTGTTAACGAAATATATTATTAATTTGCCATGTATGTGATGAATGTTCTTTTTTTGATATTCAAAATGGCTGCCAAAGGCCCCTTAAAATTTTTGTGCACAATGAGAAAGAGGAGCAAAGAAATCACAAGAGTGAGCACTAAAATGCATATATATGTGATGAATTAATGGGATACTGTCTAAAAACGTATTTTCTAACGAAATATATCATTCAGGTTTCAAGTTTGTGTGAAATACTGTATTTTGACTTTCAAAATGGCCGCCATAGACATTAACTGTATTATGTACAATGCAAAGTGGGAAACCTATATTCACAGGAGTGAGCACCATAAATGCACGTAATAATCGATCTATGAGTAAAATATTGTCTGAAAGCATAATTTCTATTAAGATATATCATTTATTCTGCCAGTTAGGTGATAAATACTGTTATTTTAAAGTTATAATGGCCACTACAGGCCCTTACGGTATTATGCACAATGTGAATGGGAACAAATCATTTCAACAGAATTTGGCTTTGCTTGGCCAAATGGTGATGTATGAGTGGAATATTGTCTGAAAACATGATTTATAACAAAATATATCATATCTTATGTAATTTAGGTGATAAATGCTGTATTTCAACATTCAAAATGGCTGCCATATGCCCTTTTTGTGAACATTATTTGTCTCCACTCAAATTGTATATAAGGGCCTATGGTGGCCATTTTCAATTTAAAGGTGCAGCATTTATCACCTTAATTACACAACATTATGATATATCTCGTATGAAACCATGGTTTTAGACAATAATTCACCCTTACATCACAATGGACAATTATATGCAATATTTAGAGTCAAGCAAAGCCAAATTCTGTCAAAATTATATGCCCCATGTTACAATGTACACAATACTCTTAGGACATAATATGGCAGCCATTTTGGATTTCAAAGTACAGCATTTATTACCTCCACGACCAATATGTGATGTATTTAGTTAGAAATCACGTTTAAGACAATATTTTTACTCGTATATCAGAGTTATATGCATTTTATGCTTCTCACTTTTGTGAAAATTAGTTTCCCTGTTCGCATGTTACATAATATAGTTAGGGCTTGTAGAGGTTATGTTGAATGTCAAAATACAGTATTTATCACCTATATGGCAGAAGAAATGCTATAGCTTTTACAAAAATAGGGTTTCAAATAACATTTTACTCATACAAGATTATATGAATGTCATAGTCAAGCAAATCCAAATTCTTACAAAAGTATATGTCCCCATTCACATTGTAGATAATACTGTTAGGGCCTATAGGAGCCATTTTGAATTTCATAATGCAGCATTTATCTCATGCATGAAAAATGAAATGATATGTCTTGCTATAAAACATGTTGTCAGGCAATATTTTACTCGTAGATCACAAATACATACATTTTATGTTTCTTACTCGTGTGAAAATTAGTTTCTCCATTCGCATAAATATGGCCTATGGCGGCCATTTTGAATGTCAAAATACAGCATTTATCACATAAATGGCATATTAACAATTATGTTTTTAGTCAGTATTCCACTCGTTTATCTTAATAATATGCATTTTAGTGCTCACTCTTATTTTTTTTGCCCCACGCGGACATTGTCATTGTACATATACTCTTTAATTGGGCCAGTGGCGGCTATTTTATACATCAAAATACAGCAATGTTCCCATATATGACATAATAAATGATATATCTCGTTAGTAATGATGATTTGCATATATTACTTCGTTCATACATCGCGATTTTTTGCAGTTTAGTTCTCATTTTTGTGAAAATTAGTTTTCCCTATTCATATTGTACATAATAGAGTATACAATAGCCTATGGCGGCCATTTTGAATATGAGGAAAATAAATATTTTGTCAAAAATTATTTTTTCAGAAAGTATTTCACTCCTGCCACACAATTTCATGCATTTCATAGCCAATGTGCGGACAATTTTATGATTTTCATGGGTAATTGGTATATTTTGGCGGCCATATTGGATTTTGCCAATTTGCAGAAAATGCTCAAGGTTACACGAGTGGCATCATCCAGATTCGTATTCAGCACCCTCGAATTGACAAGAAACCATCAAAAAATATTGTATATATAAAAAAACAAGGTTTGGTCAATTTTCTATGGGGCCTATCCTACTAACAAAATCTCGGAGGTGATGTTCTGATTTTTTTTTTGGGGGGGGGGGGAGGGTGGGGGCAAGCTTAGTCTCGGCTCGGGAGCCCTTTCTAGCGGGATCCTCGACTTGTAAAAAAATAATGAATAAGTAAACGAAGAATGAGTTATAATAGTATTATTGATAATTATCATGGGTTACACACGCTGAAAAATATTAAGGAATTATAAAAATCTAAATTTTAACATATATATGGGTATGCTTAAACAAGAATTATGTAGAATTCTTCACTATCCATTTGTCAATAGCCAACAAAATACACCCCATATTTGAGGGGGGATCTTTATTGCATCGTTAATGAAAACATCTGCAAACTGATTGTAAATGTCACCGTTCAAACACTGAATAAAAATAAAATATGAAGCATGGCCCTGGGAAGCGGGGGTGCTGAAGCACCCCAGGATTTTCCTATAGAGGGTGCATCGTGTATTATTTTCCATAGGCAGCACCCCCCTGGAATTCTGGCAGGTTTGAAAAAATTGAAAATGTAACCAAAATGAGATTTTTGTTGTTGTTGCTTGCTTGCTTGGCAAATTTCTCTGGACCAAAATGACATTCATTTTGTAGTAAAACTTTTTATTTATTTATTTATTTATTATTTATTTGTTTGCTTTTCAAATTTACATCAACATCCCTATAGTAAAAAAAAATCGTTCCCAGTGCCCTGACATGAAGATGTGATATCATGACTAATTTTATTATCTAGTAATTGGATATTAGAAATGTACTGACAAAGATCATATCCTGAAATTTTCAGCCCTTTCCATGCTTGAGAAGGTCCTTTTTTTATTTTGGTCGGGCACCCGATGGAATTAAATCTTGACGTAAAATCAGTAGATTTATCCAATAATACCCATTTTAGTATATCCTTCACACCACAACCGTTTTTTTTTTTTGGGGGGGGGGGGGGCACATGCATTAATGATCCAGTAATGATGGAATGATAATCAAATCTACGTGATTATCTAGTCGTTTAACGCCATGATGGCGTAATTAGTAAAACATTTCAAGGGGGCCAGACATGGCATATCGTGCAAAATTTTTAAAAGGTTTTGAGCGAGCGAACAAAAATTTACACCCTTTTAATTCAGAAATATATTTTTGTGATATAGATTTTGACGCAATATTAAGAAATTCATAATATGTCACCCTTTTCTCTTCTTTTTCTCTTTCTCTTTTTTTCTTGGTCGTGATTTTTTTTTTGGTCCATTGCCCCCAAGCCCCCCCCCATCTGTATACTCCAGTGATATAATGTGTTTTGAAAAACAATAACCTGTTTATATGAAGACTTTCCATGTAATGCAAAACATAGGATACAATATGAAAATGAATCATCATAAAGAACAAATTTAGTATACTAACCATTATCCGAATAATTTTACACAGATGAATAAATATGATTTTGTATACAAGAAACATAAACCCATCTAATCAAATCGTAATTATCATACTAAATAAAAAAAGGGTAAAATGTGAAAAGGTGCTACTTCATTCCTCTATTAAATTGGTTTACAAATTATGTCTTATAGACAAGATGCATTTCTTTTGAAATTCATAAATTTGTTGTTATCAATGTCACCACAATGGCACAAGATATCATTGTGTACGATCAAAATATTGTTACTCAATTATGCTGAGCGCCATCTTCGTTACTAGAATGGAAGTCTGTCCTGAAGTGATTGACAACCATAGAGACATCAGACTAGAGCAAAATATTAAAGGAGTAGGCCTACTCCAGACTGAACATGCTGAAAATGGTTTAATTCGAACAGATATAGTAATATCAGACATACAAAACACTGAAAATTTCATCAAAATCAGACAAGGAATAATAAAGTTATGACATTTAGCCTATATAGGGTTTTTTTCCATCCTTTCAGTGAAAACAGCTCTAGAATTTATGCATATATTAATGAATATATAGTGGGGGGGGGGGGGGCATGGGCAAGCTGATGATGTCATCATCCCCACTTTTTCTATTGTTTTTATTATATGAAATCATATTTATTAAATATTTTTCACCAAAAATGTAAAACTTAGATTGATTTCTGATTTCTTCATGAGAAGCCATCGAGAGGCAAATAAGTTATTTACAACTTTAAATGCCTACATCCAAGGCATTATCCAAGGTATTAAAGTGTAAGATGATCATTGCTGCAACTTATTTTGTTCCAAGGTAGACATACAATATACACACGTGTATGGAAATGATTTTAAAAATATTGAATAATGTTGATTAAAAAAAAAAAAAAGGTAAGCTCACCTATTACATATTCATGAAAAAAGCATTGTTTTCACAAAATATTTGCTTTATTTCAAATTTCAATAACTTCGTTTGTTTGTTCTCAATGAATTTTGCTCTTTTTATTCAGATCAGAATGTTCAGCCCTGAGTAGTACCCCCGTATAGTACCCATTTACTTAATCGGAAATAATTTTCGAGAATTTGTATAATCTAGGCCTAAAACGTGATTATCGTTGAGACAACATTGAAATCTTCAGGCATACCAAGAGATAAAGACATGCAGTTCATTAAATAAACCAAATTGAATGAATATATCAATTACAGACCTCATAGTTAGAAACATCTACCATCATTCGAAAACGAACATCGATCATCATGATCATGCATAAAAGCGCATGGAAACGAGGTTGACCGTGACGTCACAATGTTATTCATCAATGAAATGCGCCATTTTGAAATGAATTTACCCTATTTTTCTCCTAAATACTATCGGTTCTATATCAAGTACATCATCATCTTAGTGAACGAGCGTGGGTTATAAATATAATCTTGAAAGGATACTGGATATCCTTTGGAGTTTTTTTGAACCCAGCACCATGGCCGGTAAGTCAATTTTGTGCCCTGATGTACTCGGTGCACTGACATTTGAATGACCCACTCCCGCGGTGAAGTAATTGGGGTGTCGCTGTGGCTACTTGAGCGGACAGCTTTCGTCCTGCTTAGCCGCCGTGTCCCCGTGGCCGTGGCTCTTACCGCTGGATGTGCAGTCCTTGTCTGCGAGAGAACTGCCGGTGTTTACTGTTATTATTTAGAGTAGACTTCACATCACTCTGTCTCTAGATTTAGACTCGAACTTGTTACACACGAATGTAATAGATCTAGGCATGATGGTACCGGTAGTCTTTCAATTCTAAATCGAATAGCAAAATCTGATTACTTTTTAGGCCTAGCCTATTTTATAATTTAGCTGCAGTCAGGCAGTGCAGCTGCGTTCAATTTGGGGATTTCGTTCGGCTGTTTCACTTTTTGACTTTTAGGATGTTCAGTCACCGAGTCAGTGTTTGAAAACAAGTGACTGTTCCTGCCCGAAATTCTACACGTTGGCTTCTCTGCAATATTTTTGATTTTCGGTATAAAATGTAAAATGAAATTTGCTTTTCACTTTTTCAGATCATGTTCATTGTTGACATAATGACAACACACATTGTTGAAATAATTGCAATGATGTTATTGTTAGTTTCACCTGACTCAGTGAGTGGCTAACCCAGGCCAGGGAGCTCAGTGGCGTAACACTAGTAACAGGCAGGGGGGCAACTTAACTAGGTCTAGGGGAAGCCATGCAAGCTGCCCCCCTGGCGGATTTCACCGTGAAAATAAAAAAAAACAGGAAAAAGAAAAAAGGGAGGGAGAAAGAAAGGGAAAGGGGAAAGAAAGGAGGAAAAGGAAAGGGAAAAGAAAACTTAAGATTTAAGAAAAGTAAGAAAAAATATATTTTGTAATGGAAAAGGAAGGAAAGCGGGGAAAGGTATGTAGAACATTTGAGAAAGAACAAATCATTCCGAAATAGGCCTATGTAATGCAATAACATGATGGGAAATAAATTAAAAGATGACCAAATGGCAAACACCGGGAAACAAGGGTATAATTTGGATTTAGTCAAAAGCTGAATTGGAAAACAAAGAAAAAGGACAAGAAAAAAAATAACACGACCGGGCTGCCGAGGATTGAAAGTAAAGAGCGGGAAGAAAGATGGACTGCATACAACCATAGAGCTATTACAGAAGGAGGAGTGACTCTCTCGAACGCATTGCCCCGTGCACGGCACCGCTTATCCCCTCGCTGCACAGCAGGGTGGTCCATCACGGCACTTTCACACTTACAGGCGCAGGCCGCCCGTAAATCAGCCCTAAATCAGATAGCGGAAGTTGAAAGAATGCAATTTAAGACGCCGTCATTCGGACCCAATGGGTGATATTAATATAAATAAAATTTACAGATAAATCAACGAAATATAAAAGTTAGGTCTACAATGTATGTAGATCTATCTCTTCAAGTGCGTCAATTCTAGTATTTTTCCGAAACGGTCCGGAGCTGAGGCCTGTACTGTGTGAATGAGCTGAGCGAGCGAGCTCGGAGCTCAAGCATCGCACTCGCCTTCAACTTGCACAAATAGGAGTACATGGTGGACCGGAAGATACTAGACGATGCATCAATCGACGTAGAAATGCCCCGTAGATTCGTCGTTTTATTTTCAAGGCCTGCATGACCAACAAATAATCTTACCATTGAAATCAACTTTGAAGTATGCTACCCCCCCCCTCAGCGCACAGGAAAAGGTTCTATAAAGCATAAAGACAGACATAAATAAATGACTTGGTATCCAAATTTCTATGTACATACAGTGGCTGGGTTGAATGAGATTGTAACGTATTTGGTATGTATGCAAAGGAACTCAGAAGTTCAACCATACATAAAAGACGTAGATCAGGAATCCGTACAAAGAGATATGGATGTTGGAAGTACAGCAAGTCGTGTTTCGATTTTGAAAAAAACAGCTTGAAGGGAAGTTATGTGGGAGAACGTCGTTTACGGCGGTGCCTCGCAGGGACCTTAAAAAAATCTCTGACCTCAGATTTTACGAGCGGGCTTATCGCGTTATGTAAGCGGGCTCTAACTTTCGTCCTGGCGGCTCGCCGATTGATGTTAGATATCGTTGCTTCGCCCGAAGGAAGCGATAACAAAGGATTAACAGAGGAATTGGAAGATGGTTCTCCTTCTGTAATAGCTCTATGATACAACATTGTGCTATTAAGCTTGTTAAATTTTTGCAAATAAGCTACCAGGGCTTTGCCCCACAGACCTTACGCAGAATAGGGGCTCTCCATCTATAACCTTCAAATGGCTCTATAACGCCCCCATTCAATCACTGGCGTATAGGCGCGGGGGGGGGGGGGGGGGGCTTGGTTCCACACCCAAGAGGAAATAAAAGAAATTATAGGAGACAATGTATAATGAAATAAATGGAAACAATATGTCAAAAAATATCTCAAAGTTATAGATTCTCATGAAAAGGTAATTTTTTTCTCGCTTGCTCGGGACTTATATTAAGCAGTTTTTTAGCACATGTGCCATACTGCGCCCCTCGTTTTTTTTTACTCTTCACGCTATTGCCGCAAAGAATCCTGTTCACAGTGGCGTACAGACCACAAAAAAAGGAATGGAAAGAGAGAAATATATTATTCTCTGAATATCATGTTAACATCTATCATAAAATTTGATTTTTGTATTAAAAAGGTCAAAATTTTTGCTTGCTTGCTCGCAACTTTTTTTTAAAAGATAAATTCTGCCCGATACGCAATATCTGGCCCTCTCAAAATAGTCGCCAAATTACACCATTACGCCTGTTCATACCATGATATGACCGGGAAATTTTTGGCTCTTGCCCCCCCTGGCCACCGGCAACTGTTACGCTGCTGAGAGAGCTCCGGCCCGCTTCGCGGCCATAGCCCAGGAGTCCGTGTAATACTAGTCAAACATACGTACTCTCCAAAATGGGGTAGAATGGGGTCGCAATAGCACTCCAAATAAAACTTTTAAGGGAAAAATAAAAGAAAGAAAGAAAGAAAGAAAGAAAGAAAGAAAGAAAGAAAGAAAGAAAGAAAGAAAGAAAGAAAGAAAGAAAGAAAGAAAGAAAGAAAGAAAGAAAGAAAGAAAGAAAGAAAGAAAGAAAGAAAGAAAGAAAGAAAGAAAGAAAGAAAGAAAGAAAGAAAGAAAGAAAGAAAGAAAGGAAGGAAGGAGAAAAAAAAGATAGAGATAAAAATATTTTTTTAAAGGAAAGAATGAAAGAACAAATTAAAGAAAAAAGGGAAATTAAAAAAGAAAGACAGTAACAAAAAAAATGAAAGAAGAGAGGGAAGAAACAAAGAAAGATTGAAAAGAAAGAAGGAAAAAAAGATAGGAAGAAAACAGAGGAAGAAAGCTAAAACTATCATCAAATAATTTATCAGTTTCTTTTTGGCTCAATTAAAATAGCCCCATAAAATAGCTACGAAAGAATGTCAGAAACCAAGTGTATCAACACACACATAAATGCATTTGTGGGGCTATTATGTATTCAGACGATATCACCCGAAACCCGATCTGTTTGAACCAAAACAAAAGTGAAAATTTCCCCTTTTACTGCTTACAAATGAGAGTTACTCCAATTTTTAGGAAATATGGACATTATAAGAGCCTTTCATGAGTATGAACCGTGAATTTTGACAGTTCTGTGAGAGATTTATGCCAGAGTTTAGCCAAGCTTTGTTCACGATCGCGCAGCCAGTAGAGAATTCACCACGTGGGTTGTGTGGCTGGCTACATGTACACTGTATGCTACTCTAGTGTGTGTATTCTGTGTGTAAATGACATAATTTAACGGGTTTGCAGTGAATTTGACCATTTCTGGAAAAGTTATTGGCCCAACAATGGATTTTATTACTGGTCATGTCGGACCCTTAAATCTTGCTATTTTATGAAAAATTACTGGCCCGACAATGATATTTTCTACTGGTCATGTCGGACCAGTAAATCTTCCTATTTCTGAAAATCTACTGGCCCGACAGCAATTTTTACCGGTCTGGGACCGTCGGACCGCCGCTAGTGTCGAGCCCTGGGTAATCTCTTTTGATACTTTGAAATATTTAACTTAGGTTTTGTTTCTTGGTACCTAAAATATGTGAGAAGGATTTAGAAAGAGAGTGTGATGATTTTTTTTTTAGTCCAAAGTTGGGGGTGCGGTTAATCCACGGGTGCGGTTTATAGTCCATTACTTACGGTACTCCGGCCCGCGAAGCGGGCGGAGCTCCCTGGGTTACTGAGTGGCATGCCTGGCCGGCCTAACTTTTAGTCCACCACTCACGCATGATGCATGCAAGACCACTCAAGGGTTCATTACCATCCTGCCTGTGGGGAATCTACAGGTAGGACTAGAGTAACTGCGTCTGTGCGCGGCCGGGGGTTGGTGTGCGGCCGTTCAGCAGAATCTAGAATGCACCACTGAAATCACCGATTCACTCTAGACATGTACACTACACATTCACTAACTCACTCCTACACTACAAAATCATCCGGCGACATGGAAAAAATCTCGTACAAAAAGTGAATTTTTTTTACCTAAATCACCATATCTCGCATCAAAAACATCCCACTCGGTACTTCTTAACATCGTAGTTAAGAAACAAGGGGTCCAAAAAATGTAACTGCAACACAAATGCTGATTTTGGTTGTGAACTCTCGTCACAGGTACATGTACATGTAAACAAGGTCTGGAAAAACATTTGTTGCTAATGTTGCCTCATTGACTTTTGTTGAAGGGCAATTCCATAAAATTACCAACCTTTTTGTACGTCCGACCCCCATTTTTCTCAAGTCTTCTTAAACTGATCAAGTCATAGTCCTTTGAGAACATTACAGACTGTCAAAAGAACAAGAAATCAGAGACAGAAAATGTCATGAAGGTCCCACATATAGGGGGTCGGACATACATATTTTATGGAATTGCCATGAGGGGAGTTGCAATTAGATCCATATTTTTTTCATGTAGAAAATTAATAAAACCAATTAAAAGTATCAGAATTGCTTATCAATCCATTCTTATTTTCACATTATTGGAGGTAATAAATGTAATTGTAGTATTTCATATTTCAAAGAAAGAATTACATGGTGTACCCTGACACTATAGCTTCTATTGTCAAAATTGTTTGCTGTTGAAATTTAAAATGATTTTGTGGGTAAAAATCTATGTTTGTTTCATATTTAGTTTCAGGCGAGGTGCAATGGTGCTTTTCTCAAGTCAAAGGAACCGTAGATGATGATGTAACAGAAGGTAAGTTCTTCAGTTTCTTCTGTGTTATACTGTAACTGTCGTGTTGTCATTGCCTTTTGAAATGTTGGCCATCTTTGATCTTTTCAGATAAAGCATTTTGTATGTCACTCAAGTGATGTAATTTCAATGAACTTTGAATCCAAAACCTTCTTTGTTCCAAAAATCCCATATACAGTTTTGCTCAGAAGTTAGTGAACTCCACCATAACATGCACTCCCTTTTTTTTTTTTGGGGGGGGAGGGGGGGGGGGTACTCAAAACTGATTCACAAGGTACAAATATTCAGGTTTATACAATATGCACTCTTTCATGCCGAGTGTTGAATGTAGACAACAACATATCAATGTTTTGCGAGCCCAGAGAAACAAACTTTATTGAATGTAATATTTTATTACCTGACTTCACAATTGAATATTAGAAGCATGGCAGAATTTGATGGCAGAATTTGACACATGTTCATTTTCTGGTGGGGTTCACTGACTTTTTAGTACCACTGTACATGTACATAGATTGGAGTTCACTAGAGCTTGCATGTATATTCATAAAGGTCATTTAAAGTGGTAGGATTTATAAGTCCCATTAATCGGCCTCAATGCCCTATTAGTTACTGGCCATAGATATTTTTTGCCCTTTCAATGGGTGAAATCGGGTTGAAAATAATTATATACTACAAATAAACACATAGTAAAATTCATCAAGCAAAACAGAAAAAAATTAGAAATTCACCAAAATCTGAGAATAAATAAAAGTTACAGCCTGGCCCTGGGAAGCAAGAGTGCTGGGGTGATAGGAAAATGCAACCAAAAGGACCTTCATTTTGTAGTGAAACTTTTTTTTTTTGCTTTTCAAATTTCTCGGGAACAATTTGACCTCCATTTTGTAGTGAAAACTTTTTTTTTGCTTTTTGCTTTTTAAATTTACATGTACATCAGCACCCCCACTAAAAATATTTCTCAGGGCCCTGCAGGTATTGAAAGTTCAGCTATATTTTGTTGATACACTTTTAGTCTTGCCTGAACAAAGTTTGGCAGAGACCTCGTGATCACTTTTGCTGTAAGTGTAAGTCAGTGTGTCAGTTGGTCTGTTACAAAAGTGTTAAAGTTTTTGTTCAACTTGCTCTCATTTGTTTATTTCTGTATCAATTATGTTCACACTTTGAACAAATGATCCTTGGGTAATACCATATACAGTATGTTGTGGATGATGGGGTCAAAAGATATTGCATATCGTGAACCACCTTATTTCAATACATGTTTGATGATGTCCCCCTTGTAACAAAATAGTTGCAACAATGGTTATCTTAAATGTTTGCATTTTATTGGTTGCCAATCCAATTTTTGTCTCACCTATATAGCAGAGCAAGATTATCAGTGCTGACGGTGGCGTTAACATTCAAATCTTAAGTTCTTAACCTAGGTTAAATTTCTAGAAATGAAACTTGGCCATAAGGGTAATCAAGTATCACTTATCGTCTTGCATGAGTTTTTAGCTCATTTGATTGAGGTCAAAGGTCAGGGTCAGTGATCTTTGATCATGTTGGGGTGGTTTTTGAAATGTCATAACTTAAAAACTTTATGAAGCTAGTTCATGAAACTTAGACATAAGAGTAATCAATTATCACTGATTGTCTTTCGCACGTTTCAGCTCACTTGATAAAGGTCAAAGGTCATATATAGATTCAATGAACTTTGGCCATGTTGGGGTATCAACATTTAGATCTTAACCAAGGTTAAGTTTTTGAAATGTCATCGTAACGTTAAAAGTATATGGACATATTTCGTAGGCCTACATGTACAGTACATGTATGCATGTTACATGTATACGTGTACCTCAGTCACATACTGTATGCTCTAAAGCGAGTCGAAAACAGCCATTTTAACATTTTTGTACCAGTTACATATCGGTGGTTTGAATAAAAATGAATAAAATGGTCGTTTTCAACTCGCCGTACTGCCGCCGAAGGGCAAATTTGACTGACGTACATGTATCTGTCTTATTGTTTTCATGTAAACTTTATAATCTGGAGAAAAAAAAGGAGTCGTTCTTAATATTTGCATGTATGATCATGGGCTTTAATACAGGTACATGTTGTGTACATGTACATGTGCACATGTATGATTTTATACTACATTTATGTAATTCCGAGATATTGAATTGAGCTTTATAAAATTACATGAAGCTTCCTCAAATAATCAGTTGTTATTACCTCTTTATTGGGCTTGGCATACATGTACATGTAATTCAATAATTCATGAAATATTGATTATTTCATTTTATTAATGATATATATTTTAAAAAACTTTTTATTTGATTTTTTTAAAATAAATTTTAATCTTTATTTTTAATTTATTTATAATTTTTTTATTTTCCTTGGAGGGGGCATTGGGAAAATGAGATACCAAACCTCGAAATCATCCTGTCCAATCATATAATAGCGGACACCACATCATCCCACACACATCTTTAAATGTCAAAGTAGCATAAATAGACTGAATCGACTTCTTGCACGGTTGCTTTGCTTGTGTTGCAGGCAGCGGCATACTGTCCTGCTTAACCAAGCAAATGCAGGAATGGGTAGTTAAGAAGTAGGTCAAAAAGGCTAGATATTCTGCTGCACAGTATATGCATTTGTCCCTGTATACTGCTCTGAATCCATGTATGTAGATTCCTCTAGGAATACAAATTTGAAGAAGATTTTTACATACATGTACATGTACAGTGTTGATGATTCTAATAATGCCTAGTTGTCCATGTACTGTAAATGTAGACATTTACCTCAAGTTTGTCTGCAGTTTTAGATCTAATTTTAAATTAAGGTTTACATAGTAGTTGTATGCTTTCCATGGAATCATTATGTGTAGGCCCTACATAATGCATGTAGCTTGAAGGCTCTACATAAATGTACATGTACAACTGTATGTAAATTGTACATCCCGGCACGATGCAAAAGCCTTTAGATACATGTACATGTATCACGGCTTTTGAGACGTCATTCTGTTGTATTAAAGGACAAGTCCACCCCAACAAAAAAATGATTTGAATAAAAAGAGAAAAATAAAAAACAAGCAAAACACTGAAAATTTCATCAAAATCGGATGTTAAGTAACTAAGAAAGTTATAACATTTTAAAGTTTTGCTTAACTTCACAAAACAGTTATATGCACATCCTGGTGGGTATGCAAATGAGGAGACTGATGACATTATCCACTCACTATTTCTTTTGTATTTTATTATATGAAATTGGGAATATTCTATTTTTTTCCTCATTGTCAAGTGAAACAATTATTAATTCCTCCCTGTACATGTGGAATGGGCATTGTTTAATACTATGTGATTCAGTCAAGTTGGTCCTTATTGTCAAATCTATAAAAAAATGAAATATTATCTAATTCAAACAATAAAAAACAAAATAAATAGTGAGTGAGGGACATCATCAACTGTCTCATTTGAGTTGTGCATATATCACTCTTTTGTGAAAAATAAGCCAAACTTTAAAATGTCATAACTTTCTTATTTTACATCCTATTTTGATTAAATTTTCAGCATCTTGCTAGTTTGATTTTACTCTATTTATTCAAATCAACATTTTTCTGGTGTGGACTTGACCTTTAAGTACTATCAGACCTTCATTTTTGAGGAGCGCGATCGCGCCGGCACTCCTACAGCGCTCCTAAATATTGTAGTCCCACATGTAGACTTCCATGGTGTTGCCATGAAAATCTACATATGGGACTACAATATTTACCGAGTTTAAATTCAAATCAGAGTCAGGAAGGAGGTGAATATTCTTCACTTTTGTGATAGTTTTCAACTAAATCAAAATAATTTCAAGGAATTATGGAAAATAGATGGCCATTTCATGGATTTAAAGATGTAAAATGTGAAATTTTAGCTTTTTTTTTTTGAGCAGGAGCGCGATATTTTGTAAACGTATTGACCCAGGCCTACTTTCACCACAGATTGATTAATAGCTACACAGCTATTGCATATACGATGTTAAGAAAAATCGACAATTTATCATGTACATGTATTGTATTGAATTGATTTGAGCTCCTCAAGGAGAGCGATTCTGAGGAGCTCAATTGAGCTCCTCAAAAAAATAAGGAGAGCGATTTATTGAGCTCCACAAAATTAGAAACGTGAAGGACTGTACTATTATGAAAGCTGAATATGATTACATTCATGCAAGGGATCACATGGTTTGTCTTCTCATACTTTATAGGTGACTAAGGAAGAACATTACAAATCAGAACAAAACAGGATCAAATACTGTACATGTACCAAGAGTCTGAGAAATGCAGTACATGTACATACTTAGGCTACCATGTACAAGTTACATGTACATGTACTTGTGCTGCAAGTCAGGCGGCATGTTCGGGTTCGGTTCGGCAGGGTTCGGCAATTTTTTTCCGAACTTTGGTTCGGTTTCGGGGTTCGGCAATAAATGCCACATTAAATTATTAATATATAAAATAAAGGATCGCCGACCCTCGGACAATTTAACACTTTATAGATCTGTTATATATTTATAATAAATTTTGTTTCTAAAAAGAATGGTTATAAAAATTGTTGCATAACTTTCTTTCATTCATTTCAATCTTTAAACATAAATAAGAGTCGTTTTTACTTTCATTTTTAATTTGAATAAAAACAAACTAAAGAAAAAAATATAACGAGAGAATGAGGACAGAAACAGAATTACAAAGAAGAGAATATTTTTTTTCATGATTACTTCATGTAGATATGATCATGATCGATTACAATGTCATTGCAAAAGCAGCTTCTCTGATTGGAAAGTGTTGATCGGGAATGTCGAAAGAGTAGACAAACAATCTCCACTCAACTGTTATTATACTGGTAAAATTCACATTCCAAAGAATATGAAATGTTTTAGAAAGTCCCTATTTTAAGAGTAGACAAACAATCTCCACTCAACTGTTATTATACTGGTAAAATTAACATTCCAAAGAATATGAAATGTTTTAGAAAGTCCCTATTTTCTGAAAAGTGGTTAAATCTGGTCAATCAATTACTTTAAAAAGATAAAATGTCAGTCCATTCTTGGTCCCGAAAGATCGACGCTACGTGACTTCAAACATTTCCAACACGAAAATGAGTACATGGGACTGTACTGTGTATTTAAGTGTTGTGAAATCACTCGGTTTTGATCTTCAGAACAATGACGGAACTGATAATTTATCATTTCACATTCAGTAATTGACCAGATTAAACCACTTTTTAGAAAATATTGACAATGGAAAAACATTTCAAATTCGGAATATGAATTTTACCAGTATTATAGCAACTGAGAGCAGGTTGTTTGGACTTCCTTATCAACCATTTATGGAACACGATCAGGGAACATGCGTTGATTTGCTTTGAATTTTTATCGTTTCTGTTTTATTCTACCCTCATTTCGTCATCTCTTATTTATTTATCTTTTATATTGATATGGAAATTTCAGAAGGTGAATATACTTTGTCAGTCACAAGGAATGAATTTATGTCTGGTCTTTTTCTTTTATTAAATACAAAACAGTTACATGTACGTCCGATTACGATCACGATCGATTACAGCAATAGTGTACGTAATTCAACTACACTTTTTAACCGAGTTTAGCTTAAAATGTCCGCACATTTTATGAAGAAAAATATGAATACATGTTCATAAAAAAATTGAAACTGATAAAAATTCAATCAAAGACGAGACTGAAGCTTTCATAACTTTGTCATTTATGAGGAACGAATTTATGTCTTGTCCTTTTTTTTTATTAAATACAAAACAATAAAGGTCCGATTACGATCACGATCGATTACGGCAATACGTAATTCAACCACACTTTTATACCGAGTTTAGCTTCAAATGTCCCCTCATTTTATGAAGAAAAAATATATTCATGTTAATAAAATATTCTAAAGTTGATAACAGTTCAATCAAAGATGAGATGGTAGCTTAAAGAGTGCATTTTAAAAATATTTTGTGTGGAATTCTTATTGTGCACAATCACTAACCAATAATTTTTTTATTTATTTTATATTCAAATCTTCACATGTACGTAGTCCCCACTGTTGTTCATATTTCGTGGTAAAACTAATGTGCCCAATTTTTTTACCGAACCACCGAACCAGGCCTTAGCGTTCGGTTCGGTCCGGTTCGGAAGTGCCAAGTTCGGCGGCTACAGCACTAACATGTACTACTGTACACATCGTCATATTTTTCTCAAATAATGGTTGTATAAAGGGATAAAGTGGAAGACTTCTTAGTTCTTACAAGTATCAAAATGTTGAAATTCAATCACCGGTGAATTGTTTAAGATCTCTGTATCATGAACAGAATGGTGAGAACTCGTGTCAAAGAAGAAACTTATAGCTTTTCTTTGCCTTTAATAATGAAATACATGTAGTAATATTAAAATTCAAGTTTTTACTATGCTGGTAAAAAAAAATCAATTTCAAAGCTTTATGAAAGAGCACTGTTCTCTGAATCTCTTCATGGAAATAATGATTACGCTTTATAAATAAAAAGATTATTTATTTTAATTTGACAGGCATATTGAAAGTAAATGTAGATCAAGGTCTCCTCAATTACATTTAGCCTTTCAAGTATGTACTGTATATATTTCCTGCGTACTCGTCACACACTTTCTCTCTTGCTGTAATGTGTGATATTCCCTGTTGAAGATGGCAAATGTATGATTTTTCCCAGGTCAGTGAGTTGCCTGTACACCCACGCGCTGTGCTCTTCTAAAGAGTCATTATGCTTGGGATGGGATGGAGAAATGGGGGATGGAGAAGATTACTGTATCAATGTGGGAAAAAAAGAAATGGTGCCTTTGCCCATTATATGGTGAATTATATCCATCCATTGTGAATTTGAATTTGCAGAGTTGATGAATGGAACTTTGTATTGATATGTGTGTGTGAATCTTGTTTAGTGTAGGGAGGAGGTGGGTTGGTAAAGTTTGGTCTAAATCATGTATGTTGGAACTTGTTGCATAGAATGCAGACTTCAGTGCATTTTATTTGTCAAGCAGTAGAAACTAGAAAGGTGTATTTTTTAAATATGAAAACATGTACCGTACTACACAGTGAATTGTACAGTACAGTGTAGTATCAATTTAATTATGTTGATGAGCTAATTTTAGCTTTATTATGGATTGATAAAGGCCCTGCCTGTAATTAACACCCAAATTACATGTAAAATAATAATAAGAAAATATTGGCTAAAAAGAGGGTAAATCATGGACAAACTTTTCAGCAATTTTTGGGTGGGAATTTTTGTTTCCTCTTTGTTATTGTAATTTCTTTTGAGTAAAGTCTTGTACGTGTCTTTGCTGTATTATGGTCGCGGCCATGTGTTTTGAGTTTGGCCCATTTCCGTTACAACTCCAATTGTCCCCTAAATTGTACCATTTTTAATATTCAGTTGTATATTACTTATGTTTGATATCTTATACCCATACATATTCTGAAAGGAAATTGACTGATGTATTAAAAAATGCCATCAGAAAAGGCATAGGGTAATGTCGTACATGTATGTATAAAGTTAGAGATCAAAAGGTGTGGAAAACAGAAAAAAATTAATTCCCAATTAATCTTAATATAAGAAAAACTTTACATCTTACAGGAAAATAACATGCATATTTCAACTCTTTAAAGTACTTAAGACCTTTCCAATGATATATAACTTTTTAGGGATAACTCTTACTAAAAATAATTTTAGAAAGTCAAAAAGGGGCCTAAGCTTTCGATCCTAGCAGAATCTTCGTCGAGGCAAAATGACAAACATATAAAGTGGAACAACCATAATATAGACCACAAACAAGCTACAGCAACACTAGAAACAAGGAGACAAAAGGGGCATTAGTGAGTAGAGAAGACCAATCATTTTGCACAATTTGTGGACCAAAGGTTGACTACTGAGAGTCAGGATGTTTAAATGAAAACTTTATAGCTTTAGTTTTTAACAACTGAAATGTTGTAAGTATATCTATTCATCTTACACCTGGCAAAAATACCCTGCTATTAGGTTATTACAGTGCTATATTTAAAAGTTATTCTCATGCAGCAGGACATGCTACTCAGAGATGCCAACCGTTACGGATTCGCCGTATTTGTTCCGATTTTATTCCTCCAATTACGGGGTTACGGCAACAATAAAAAGGTTACGGAAAAAACAACTACAATACATGTGTATTGTGTATTGCTTTGCTGTGCATGTGTATATATGCGTGTATTGTGTATTGTGCATGTATATGCGTGTATTGTGTATACATGTATCGTGCATGCAGCGTGTGTGTGGCCAACGGTAAACCAACGGGAGTTTCTCTACTATAATTTATAAACGCGCGCACTGCCTACTACGTTCATTGAGTTATGCTTTTATCAAGGCTTTCTGATTAGAATTATCGATATCCTGGCCAATCAATGCGAGCGACAAGTTCCGAACACACGCACATAGACAAGCACAAATCAGCGGCACGAATCGCGGTATAATAGCGACTGGTAAATACGACTGTAAAGATGATGACGTCATCCAAGATGGCAACTTACGATGACCAACGAAGGAATCGAGGATGACTAAGTTTTAATCATCATTTGAAAGGAATTAGCGGTAACTGCGGTCTAAGGTACGATGTTTCTGAATTTTATATATTTTCTCGTAAGTTTGGATGTAATTATTTTTTCATAATGTGACATTTGATGTACCAAAAACGATCCGAAAATCGGGTTTCCGCAGAATGTTAGATCTAACGTTACTGCTGCATGCTGATACGGAACTTAGGGAGCTCCGGCCCGTAAAGCGGGCCGGAGCTCCTTGGGTTACGTACGTATCAGCTAGCCCAGAGCTCCCTGGGTTAGCTGATACGTTGTATGTATTGTATTGTATTGGTGAGTGGAGCCAACGCGGTTCAGCTGAACAACCAAAATACAGAGACTGAAGCTTTTGGTCTAGCGTTCTATGAGAAACACACAACTAACTACCGTCAGTTTTTCAAACCTAATTGACTTCAAAGTCATCGATCACAACAAGGTAAGAAGCCACTTGGTCCTCCCCCCCCTCCCCTAAATTTGAGGTGGGGGCAGACCCCCCCCCCTCCTAATTTTTTTTTTTTTTTTTTTTTTTGCTTGTCCAATTTTTTACCTGCGACATGTGTCCATCCCAAAATTAAAGGTGGACCCCCCTAAATATTTTTTTCTTGGACACTGTCCCGGCCCGCGATGAGTTTCAGTATTTTTGGAGGACACCTAGTGGCATCCCTGTATAAACGATGCTACTTCGCGGGATGTTCCTGACAACCATCCCTTTAGGTTGGCATCTCTGGCTACTGTACATGTAGTCAGGTCTCTTGGTACTGTGTTGAATGTCAATGCCAAAGACATAACACATTCTTTGGGCACAATTGCCTCTGTTTTTAGCGTCATCTTTGTACCAATGTCGTCTAGTAGTTTTATGATAATTGAGAAAAATGTTCTCTGAACAGTGAACACCTTTGTGTCATCAAAATAAGTGTCGTCACATTGTGATTTTGTGTCATCTACTATTTATCTAGACACAGTGTGATGTATCATAAAGAAGGGGGGAGAGTAAATGGGATCAGATGAGGACTTCATTGCTACAAACGAGTCTTCAGCAATCAAAATTGTATAAGAGGTTAATACTGACTGTCTGTTATTTTACCAGAATGATCTGAAGATTTGGACACACGGACACCAAAGTCATCACTGTCAGAGTATACACTCTCAACCTTGACACCATGAGGTCATAGTCATACAGTACATGTACTTACATTGTAACAACAGATTGATTTCTCTATGAAGTCTTTAATTAGTCTGCTTTTCCTTATGAAATTTATGCAGAACTTATCTATTAAACTTTTTATTTTTTTTCTTGATTTTTTTCGCATCTACACTTTATATTCTCTCTTGATTTTTTTTTCACATCAGACACCCACTATACTGTACATTCCAAATTGTGTTAACTTCATGATTTACACGTACTTAAATTAATTATTGATTAGCTTAATTAGTATCCTTCAATCTTAAAAGTTCACATTTGACTCACTTTTAAGTAAAGAATAAGCCAATGATCCCCAAAACTACTTGTGATGTTGAATAAATTTTTTTAGTTTCAGTTAATGAAATAAAATTTGTGCTCCCCCTCGTCTACCACAATGCAAAAATGGCCAATTGATAATTACTGGTAAACGAAGTAATCTCGGGTATTTTTTTTTCTGTAAAGTCAATGATATAAAGTAGGCCCGTTTTGAAAGTCCATTTTTGATGCACGTGTACACGGCGTGTTTTTCGGGCGTGTACACGTTGTAAACACTGTGAGAGCGAGTTATGTTTTCATGTCGACACGGACCCGCATCAACATGTCAATGTAACATAAAAAGGGGTCTATATAGCCTAAGTCACAATTTTAAAGCTTACCTGAGAAGTTAGAAGTATCAATCCACAAAAAATTGGTGCAATTAAAAAGTTTACTCAGCTTAGCAGCGCATTAAATTGATAAAGAATGCAAAAGAAAATCAGTGCAGGGCCATATAGCTAGCGCTGACGTTCGTTGGATGCGGATTTTGTATACTGTACCGTACGTGCATGCACAGATTGCTGCAGAATTAAGTGTAACTGAAGTTATCGATTGATTTTCATTATTTTATTGCCAATTTGAGGAGCGTTTGTTCGTAGGCTTGTAGCACATGTTTACAAGCGTATAACACGTAAGTTGTAGCAATGATCACTGTCGCAATTGTTGATTCTCAAATTGGCTCTGAGTGTGATTGAGCAACGCTTTCGAGCTTTCGAGACCGGAGCAGACCCATTTCGTGGTACAAAAACTTGAGTCTCCAGAATAAATGTGGATTAAATCGGCGATTTTGGAAGTAAACTCACTCTAGGTTAATTGAAATATATTGACATATTAGTGATTAAAACATGTGCAGTGTCTGAGAACTAAGATTTAATGTGAGGCTGTGAGCTTATTCACTGACTTTACAGTCCCATGCAAGCTTTATGCAGATGCTACCGTGTACACAGTGATGGAATTTAGTACACGTGCACTGACTTGACCGTGCGTGTACACGTGTACCCGAAACGGGCCTAATATAAAGATTCCCTTTCACATGATACCAAATATGCCCATGTAGCACATGTATTTAAAGTTTTATTTCGTATCATTTAATAATCATTTCTGTTTTTGTCACGCAAATGTAACGGTACCACCTACCTGTACAGTATATGCAGGCCCAACTTAAAACGCATGGCCTTATGTAAATGCTGGGTGGCTTGGGATTACAAACGTAGATTTCATGAGGGAATCAGGGATACTGCACATGAATGTACTGTAATATCAGTGGAATAACATTTGATACGACCAATTATGCATAATAAAAGGCAAATGAACTTTGTGAGAGTTTGAAAAATATCATGGTACTCTTTTTACAATTAGCCTATTTGGTAGGAATATGATAGTCATGGTTGAGAAATACTTTTCTGAAAGATTCATTTTCTTCAAAGCAAAATAGGGATGCAAACAATTTTGATGTATTGAAAATGTAAAGTAACTCTTCAGTTCATCTACACTGTACAATGTAGATCTACAGTAGCGTAGTTTGCACAAACTATTTAAGAAATCAACACTATCCCACCCCACTTCCTGGAACTGTGTGCACGTACATGTACAGTACATTGACTGACTTTAATACTGCTCTGCGTGTGAGTGGTGTGTGTGTGTGTGTGGATCATGTTTTCGAGGGGATTTTTCTTTTAATATTGGAGCTACATGTACATGTATCAGTGGATATCTTTGGGTTATTTTCTTATTTAAATTCATGAATACACACTCATACATATGTATTATAAACTAATTATAACATGTACTTTTACATAGAACATAATGTTTAGTTTTATTATTTTATAATAATTGTGGAATTTCTGTAGGCCTATACATACATGTAGTTCAAATTAAAGTAATCCCTGACTATGATTTAGACAGTTGCATCGTGCTGCATAATACATTTTGATTGAGGGCATGCATACATGTACAGACATAAGAGTAAAGGATATGGTGATGTACATGTAGCCAGTCTTCCTCAGGAAATGCATTGTGCAGTCTGAACCTCCTCTCACCTCAGTGATTTTTTTTTCTACCATTGTCATTTGTGTGTGGTGCATGTATTGTAAATACAACTCCCCAGATGCAATTCCCCAGTGATCTTAACTCCTTTTGAGTAGTACATGTAGGTCTGACTTGAAAGACAACTCTGAGGACGATTTTTCTCTCATTGGATTGGAGGTTCCCTTCCTTACGTGTACATATACATGGCAACTCAAGTACTATTTCCCTGTGGGGTTGGGCCACAGGATACTTTATTTAATCTATTTATTTTTTATTTATATATTTATTATTATTGGTTTTTTTAGGGGGGGCTGGCTGTTACTGCATTGAAATGGAAGATTCAGGTTTTAAGAGGCTTGAAAATGGAGGTTGAAATAAATGTACAACCTGTAGTAGTTCAGGTACTCTTACACCCTAATTCAATTGTTCAAAATGGAACTTAATCATTTCGTGCCTGAAAGTGACATTTTCATACACCTGGAGGTTCAGTGTAATTTTATTTACAATTACATGGACATCAGGTTTTAAGTTAATTTTGGTTAATTTTGTTTTTGTTTTTCTTTGTATATGACAGCCGATATAATTTCAACATGTGAATTCAACCACGATGGTGAACTACTTGCGACAGGTGATAAAGGAGGGAGAGTAGTAATCTTTCAACGAGAAGATTCAGTAAGTATTTGTGTACCTACATGTAGAACATTTGTAGAATGCTGTACTCTGTTATGATATCATCAATTCTAACACTTGCTCTCATGTTTGTATTAAAGTGGAAGAGTGTTTTTTAGCGAGACCCATTTTAGTAGTAGTTGCTACATGTATTTCACAGCATTACAAAGTTTTTCAAGCCGAGTTGGTGGTCTTAACCCTTTGAACCCGATAGGCCAGAATACCAGCCTACCAGTGAACGCGCATATACCCGATAGGCCGGAATACCTGCCTACAGCCATGTGACCTCAAAAACATGGATTCTAAATGTCAGGTGATCTTTTAAAAATGACGTCATCTTTCTAGTACAGTATCGCTCGAAATAAAGTTGACAGATAACGCACGTGAAACGCGCTAATCGATGTGGGTCTGACTATCGCAATATTCACGCGCGTGAACGTCAGGCCAGTCTGTGGCAGATATCGCCGTGTTCTTGCCGGTGATTCGGCGCACGGCCACGGCCGCGAACTACATTCTCGAGCTGCGATAATTATCGCGATAGGACTCCAATCAGCGAACCTTTTCTATATCATTCGCAAAGATTATGGGCATAGATTATTTCTTTCAATTACATTTTCGATAACTGATTGGCTTGGAAAACAACTCACATGTAGCGATCAGTGGAATCGCTCTGCTTTAGAATAAGAATCTAGAATCTACTCGGCCGCGCATCACATGCCTGGCCAGGCCAGCAAACAATCTTGGTTCCTGGCGCTGGCCACAGTTCTCCGCCGTACGCGCGCGCGCGTGCGAAATGAAATGGGTTGATAGACGCTGACTACGAGTTTGTAAACTAGCGCAGCTGTCCCAAGCATGCCAAAGTACTTAAATTGTTAACGTTTAAATAAATTACTCACAATCGTCCCTCAGACCATGGATCTATTACATGCTCAGACCCAACCAATAATTATCCATTTTGTTTCTTCCTTCTCCAGCTCTAGCTAGGGTCCGAGTATCTGCCTGATGTTGACTCTTTGCTGGCTGAGCCAAATCTCAAGGCCCGTATTTAGAGTCACATAGCTTTTTGCATCATTATTATTACTTCTACTACTATTATTTCTATTATCATTATTATCATAATCATCGATGTTATCATTAATTCTACCACTATACCGGTTTTTTTTTTCAAATGAGACCCGAGCCCTATAATGGATTGATTTAACTTGCGTGCAATTACACGAATGTATGCTAAGAATTACCAAAATATGGACCTCTTAAGTGTTAAAAAATAGATTTAGTGATTTTGTTTCAAGCATGATAATTGTCTTGAGGGAATATCACATAATTTACCTCCCTATAATTCTCTCTTTTCTTCCTATTTCTCCACCTACTATGATCCCCGTTATGATAATTTTGTGTTCATTCATTAATAGAGAGTATACTGAAAGAAAGAATAGAAAAACACAATTACAATTATTATTATTTGCAGCTCATCAGTACGATGCAGCATTGTACCTCTCTAAGAGGTATAACTTAAGCTTACGTTTGAAACAATAATTGAGTGAATAATTCGTCGAATTAGGCAGTCTTTAAATCAGTTTTCTGAGTAACTTACGTGATGACAGTGATGGTTATTATGATCGTGATGACAGTGATGGGTATTATGATCGTGATGATGATATCGAAAAGAAAGGTAATGACGGTGATCATGATGGTGATGATTGTGATTGTAATCCTAACGATGATGGCAATGACAAGAATGGTGATGATGATACTTATAATGTTGAGATTATGATGATGGTAATAATGATCTTAATAATTGATCATTAGAATTATGAAATAATCCCGAGAATAGCAATAATAATGATGATCATGGGCGGTGGATCAGAAGATAATATTTTGCGATGGGGGACAAATATTGATGCACCCTATGAACATAGGATATATCCCCTGCTTCGACCCCCTCGGTGATGATTAATTAATGTTTTATGATGTTGACGGTGATAATGATAGTGATGAAGGTGCCGAGAATAATTATGATAATAATCCTAAAAGTTTGATGATTACAATAATTATATGTCAATGATGATTATGGCGATGGTGATGACATGGCAGTGGGGAGGGGGCATGTATGCATTTTTTTTTTTTTGGAGATTCCATTTGAAAATTAAAGGTAAGTCCTATACTGAACAGTTTCACCGCGTGTTTCTCACCAAGTCCAAGGCGAACTTCTACTTCAAGCTATCGGTAATTACAGAGCTGCAACTCTCCAGTTGGTTCGGGATTCCACCCATGAACCTCAAACAGTGAACGAATGAACAATAACCAGGTAACATAATGGCATACGATGTAATGGACAAAATTTCCATTAAAGTGAGGCAAACATTATTTTGATTACATGGTGACTTCTTAAAATTTGCCTAAGTGTGGGATTTTTAAGGGAAAGGAAACACGCTGCATGGATTTTCTCCAAGAAACGTGATTTTTGAAACTTGTAAGAATGATGGTTTTTGGTAGGACTACATTTTTCAAAATTTTAAAGAAAATTGAATTTTAGGCTTGAAAGAAGGTTAAAAAGAAGAGGATTTGTTTTCACAATTAGGTAATTGGCTGATCTACTTTTCCACACCTGTCCTTCCGAGCTAGCATGTACACCCTTTACATGATGTCCTGATCCTTACTCTTAACCTAACAATATATATCGATTGACCTATATATCTTTATAAACCACATCCGGTATAACGTATGCATCCACACATTTGCTAAGAATTTGATGTCCGACTTTGTACTCGACCCCCCCCCCCCCCCCCACAAACAGAAAATTCCGCGATTTACCCCCAAGTTTAATCCTGGCCAGGCATTAGTAGTGTACCAGAAAGTACTAATTAGTTCAAATGCCCGTAAAAGAATAACGATAAAATAAGCAGAGAACGAAATAAACGAAAATCCAGGCTCCACAACCTGAGCCTATATAGAAATAGAAAGGCTCTGCCAAAGATCAGGCAAAAGCAGAACTTGTTCTTGTACTTTGTAGTTGTACAAGACTGACTAGGCCCTTTCACTCCAGTCGAGACGACGGTGGATCTACCGGTAGGCGGTACATTACAGTCAACGGGCTCAACGCGTGTGCAGCCGTCCGGACTTGGAAGTTGTGTTAAACAATTCCACGGCACGCACAAAATTTACAATTAGAAGCCAGCCCTAGGAGAAATATACCAAAATCGCAAACAAATACATATTTCTAATACCGGTATAAATAAAACTTCAATGCATGACCGATTGCGGCCCTTTATGTGATAGTCGCTTCTCTCTCTCCAAGACACGACAGTAGTTGGATCTAATTTTAATATATATAGACACGAGTCTTAATGTGGTATCTGCAAAATACAAATAAAAAATCAATGCAGTCGAGCCATAATTTCAAAATTACGAGGAAATTAATTACGAGCAATTAAGTCAAATATATTAGCGTTCAGAAAATTTTGAATACCTTCAGAGCCCGGGGGGGGGGGGGGTGTTCTCACGAAACAAGGCATACGGGGTGTGCCGCTGGAATGGGTCGCTTTTTTTTTTAAAGAAATCCCTTAACGTGGGGTTTGGTTTTATGCTGGAAATTCCCTAAACATGGCCCTTATTTTTAGATACTGGCCTTAAACATGGGTCCATATTCTCCTTTTTTTTTTTTTGGGGGGGGGGGTTCAAATTTTAATAAATCCCTAATAATGGGTACCTTTTAGCCGAAATGACCCTGAGTGGGTATTGGTTTTAAACCTTCAGCCGCACACCCCCGTCCCCCGGTGTAGAGGCAGAGGAAACGTTGAAACGAATAGAAAGGAAGAGAGTAGTTGGAGCCGAGATTGGGCACAACGAATGGTGAAAATAAAATACAATAGAATATAATAAAAGCCATTTTGTCAGGATTAAAACATGTTCTACGCAATCTTAGAATAATAATAAATGTGGACAGTGCATGGGGCCTCAGATCAGCTTGCATAATAGGTTATACCCCCTGGTTATTTTTCCCGTATTTTATATCCCGCCCGGGGAACGGGGTCTGATCAGGCCAATATAAATTGTTATTACCCAACTGTTGGACCAGCTAGATTTGCACCACGGGGGGGGGGGGGGGGGGGGGCTTTAATTAACCAATTTGTCTTTACTATAATTTTGTATTTATTTATGTTTTATTAATAAATCATCACATACCAATCCTTTACATCAAAGTGTTCACAATAAATTTAATGATAAATCATAATTACGAAAGATTGAAGTGATCAGGAAAATAAAGAGGGGAAAAAAGAGATAGAAGGCAGAGTACATACATATTTCATTTAAACAAAATTATACTTTTACTGTAGTCACTTGCATCGCATGTAGGCCTTTTTTATTATAACGTGATTTTTTTTTTTTTGATAAATAAACTTGAACTTGCTTTTGATACAGTGACCTAAATGTTTTTATAATTGGTTATTTGGCCAACCTCTCCTTCCGCCGCCGCCCCCCCCCCATTCTGTTTATGTTTCTTTCATTTTTTTTAAAATATTCTTTAACAGATCCTTACCTTCCTCTTGCTCTTTCTCCCCTCCATCTCCGACTTCTTCTCTGAGTAATCACTTTCTTCATTTCTTCCGCTGACAATGGGGAAGGGGTGCAGCTCCTTTGTCTCCTTACAAGAGGAGTTGCACCCTGATAGGGCAAAATGTTTTCCTTTTAAGGGAGACCACCCTGATGTGCAAGTTTAATGAAGTGCATACTTTCAAAGTAATGACATTTCAGAAACTTTTTAAATTTTGCTGAGATTTGATATAAACGAGACGACACTCAAAACTTCTTTTTCTAAAATCTTGTACCATTATTTGAGAACTCAGATGGCGTATTATCAATAAATCATGTCACTCTTCATCAATACAGCAAATAAGATGTTCGATTGATACACGTTTGTAAAAAGTAAAACACATACATACATTATTTCATTGATTTATCCTTTTTTCTCATAACTGTCTTGAAGATAAAATAGGCGTAATGTTTTTTTTATCATAAAGACCATTCAGGGTTAATTCACATTCAAACCGCTACGCAAGAGATCTGAGCATAACTTCAATTGAAACGGATTCTTCCTATTGTTGGCTGCTTTGTGATTTTCACACCTTCGTCCATTGTTCTCAAAACGTGCTAGACGGCGTAATTGACGAATATTGATCCCAGTCAGGTTCAACAGGTCGTATAGTAGCTCTATATAGGGTCATTAACTTCAACCATACACCAACGCTTCTATAATACAGTACATGATAGACGTGCAGGCACATTATGGCCCACTCTTGACCGTTGCATGAAATCCCCCGAAATCACTCATTATGCAGTGACTATATTTCTTAGTTCTAAAGGATCAAGGTATATGAAATATATTTTAATTCCTTTATTAGCACCTCAAAACAATTTTGAAACATGTCCTGATCATTCGTTCATTAATCTGAGATGTTTGTGACTTCTCTTTTATTTTATTTCCTTTTCACCGTTGACGGAATATGAATGCTTCTTCTATATTTCTTAGAGAATTTATAACGAAAGGTATATAAAATATATTTTAACTCTTAAGCACCTCTCGGCGAATAGAAAGTAAAATAAAAGAGAAGTCACAAACATCTCAGATTAAGGAACGAATGATCAGGACATGTTTCAAAATTGATTTGAGGTGCAAGGAGTTAAAATATATTTTATATACCTTTTGTTATAAACTCTCTAAGAAATATAAAGAAACATTCCGACAACGGCAAAAGGAAATAAAATAGAAGTCACAAACATCTCAGATTAAGGAACGAATGATTCGTCTATTTCGAACAATAAAATATGGATTTTCATTTTTTCATCATTTTCATGATCAGGACATGTTTCAAAATTGATTTGAGGTGCAAGGAGTTAAAATATATTTTATATACCTTTCTTTATGAGCCCTCTATTGGGGGTGTTGCAAGAAACTTGCGATCAATTGCAAGTCTATTCTTGGTCCCTAAATCAATCATAAGTCTTGTAATTAATTGCAAATTAGTGATTGATTGTTAATCTGCTCCTTGAAACAAGAAGTTTAATCTGATTTGCTACAGCTAACGTTGTAAAAATCAGTTGTGAAATTGCAACAGAATATTTGCAATTGAATTGCAAATATTTTCTTGCAACACCCCCTAAGAAATATATATATAAATATGAAACATTATTCCGAAAACGGCAAAAGGAAATAAAATAGAAGTCACAAACATCTCAGATTAATGAACGAATGATCAGGACATGTTTCAAAATTGTTTTGAGATGCTAAGGAGTTAAAATATATTTTATATACCTTTCGATGTGAACTCTCTAAGAAAGATAAATGAAGCACTATTCCGAGAACGGCAAATAAGAAACAAAATAAAAGAGAATTCACAAACATCTCAGATTAATGAACTAATGACCAAGATATGTTTCAAAAATTGTTTTGAGGTGCTAAGGAGTTAAAATGTATTTTATATACCTTTTGTTATAAACTCTCTAAGAAATATAAAGAAACATTCCGACAACGGCAAAAGGAAATAAAATAGAAGTCACAAACATCTCAGATTTAATGAACGAATGATCAGGACATGTTTCAAAATTGTTTTGAGATGCTATAAGGAGTTAACATATATTTTTATATACATTTTGTTTATGAACTCTCTAAGAAATATAAAAGAAGCATTATTCTGACAATGGCGAAAAGGAAATGAAATAAAAGAGAAGTCACCATGATGTTCCCCCTCTTTTTGTGTTTAAATATCACGCATTGAGCTAATAATGCCCGAGCACAATTATAAAAAAATCCTGTTCGTGTTACCATGATATGACCGGGATTTTTTTTGCTCTTGCCCCCCCCCCCCGGCCACCGACCCTGGCTGTACGCTGATACGCCCCTGATGGGTAGATCTAGACTATTAGAAATAAAACTATTAGAATTTAACCAATTATTTTTTTTTTTCAATACAAGTGGCCTAACGTTTGAACGAAATTGAAATTTTTCCCCAAAAAAATAAATCATAGAGGTTTCCGTTCTTCGCGTGCATAGGAAAGGAAAATGCTTTATTTTGTAGCTTACATCTTGCCTTTCACACTTTGAGCTCTTCTTCGAAATTTCAGAGCATCTATATGTCATTTGCGGGTAGTATTTACTTCTCCCTTGCTGCATAGCATACTTGTCTTCTACTCCGGGCTTCTACTCTGTTTTTAGTGCTGCTGAATATTTTTCAAATCTGATTATACTAAAGTAGGCATTTGTTATCATTTTTCATAATACAATTAAGCATCCGCGCTTCGAACGGGAAGAAAAATCATTTAAAATTTGCGCGCTCTGCAAATGTTACACACTTCGCGTGCAATCATCGCCCCCAAAATTAAATCCCTGCTACGCGGTTTATATACATAGTACTACACCATCAAAGGGATCTTGAAGACTTGACAGAAACAGGGGCGGGATCCAGCTTCCGCAAATAAGGGGGGGGGGGGATTTAACCAGTTCCCTGAACTGCAGGTTAAAAGCTGATTTTTTGTGGTTTATTTAAACAGTTGAAGATGTAGCCGTCATAGTTACTTTAATTGCTTTACTCTTACATGTAACAAGTTCATGGTTGATACTCACAACACAGGGGTACAACACCCGCGTATTATCTTGTATCCACTGGCGGATCCAGGGGAGGGGGCACAGACGGCCTTTGCCCCCCCCCCCCCACTTTCGAGAAGCACCATGAATAATTGTAAATGTAAAAATGCTGTGAAAACAAAAGTGTGGCCTCTTTTGAAAGTGAAGACATTTATTTTATTTTCTAAAAATTTATTTCTGCTTGTCAACAACTTTCTTAGACGAAATGTCATAATTTTGGGTCGAAAAACTTTTTTTTTTTTTGCTCATGGACGAAATGTCTTTATTTAAGTTGAAACTTTTTTTTTCCTGTCATTTTTTTCCTCGGGGGAAATGTGCCCCCCCCCCCTGAAAAATCCTGGATCCGACCTCAAATGATGTTCATGCAGGCTCCACTTCACTACCGCTACACTACGCTCCACCTACCCGACTACTATAGATGGAACGTCGTGTAGCGGTAGTGAAGTGGAGTGGAGCCTGCACGAACATCACTTGAGGTAGGATCCGCCCCTATCCGTGGGTTGGTCTCGCTTGCACAAACTACACGCATTTAAAGAGAGTGAAACAAGATAAGAAAATTGAGAATTCTTAAAAAGTGACACTAGTTAAAACGAGTATATTAATGAATCATGGGGAAAACAACTGAACTCCAAATCAGAACGGATCGAGCTTTCTCATGATGGCACGAGACGACGAGTGTTCTGGCATCTCCGAGGTCTGGCCAAACCAAGTCACCTCCTCCGAGATGGCTTGAGTTTTTTTGACTTGTCAACTAGCGCACCGTTAATCAACCCAAATCGACACCCTTGGATTTCCTGGATTTCGATCTCCGTGAGGGTAGTAAATTTCAAGATATTTACACGAGGTTTTAGTAAAACATCTGCGCGCCGATTCATCTTATTATGACAATCTTCCTGTTTATTGCGCTATTATCGCGTTCGTTATCGCGATAATAATGCGACGTACGTCTACGAGGTACTTTTTTTTTTTGGTTTTTGTTTGATATCCTTCCGCGCTGGCAATAACGCGCGTGAACGTTAATGAAAAAATAAACGCAGTACGGGCCGGTGCGGCGTTACGTCCGTTAATGGTGTCAACTTTATTTCGAGCTATACTGTACGTGTAGGAATATTTAGTCGATAATTTCAGTCAAGATTGGCAATGATTTCAGAAGGATTTAGCATAAAAAATGGCCAAAGTATGCCACTTTTCTGCGGTTGCTCGTGTCGTATGTGTGGTAATACACGGTGTAATACGTGGCGAGTCACGTGCTTACTATGGGGAAGCTATTGATATATCTGACTTTGGTGAAAACAGTGATTTTGAGCCCAAAACAGACACTAAAGTTGATATTTCTGTTTGTAGACTAGGTCTACGAGAAGGTAAACAACTTCAGCCGGCTCGGTCCGGGTACTAGCGGGGGGAAGATGCCGTTGGGTCTCGAATCATGGGAGTTTGTGAATGTGGTCGATACGTGCAAATAATTCAGGGTATAGGTCGCCGCCGCCCCTAATAATTCAGGGTTCAAAGGGTTAAAGCCATAAGTGAAGAAACATCAATGTAATAACAATCTGACATTAGCAAATCTGAAAATAAACTAATAGTTATCAAATATAATATGAATGTTTATTGCAGATTATGCAAATAAAACAAGATAAAACTGATAGATGGAAATAAACCCAAGTGCAATTCCTCTTTGCAAGAGTTAGTATTGAAACACTTTTCGTTTGAAAATAGTGGTGGAGGAAGCAGTGTTTATCAAGATAAGTGGTGGTCAGAAATCTTCTGTGCTGGTTGGGCCGACCACTGCTGTCCACTGTAACAATAACGCTAAAGTGGAAGATCGGGGGGGGGGGTAATTTTACTGGGTACTTAATAGAAAGCCCATGGAAATATTTGAATAGGGTAATATTTTGACTTGGACAGAGTTATAACATTTAACCACCATTACAATGACCTCTAAAAAGTAAAACCATTTTGCCATTTTGTCAACTGTTTTGTCAACTACTGTAACCCTACATGGTATAAAAATCTTTCCCCAGAAAATGCCAAAAATTCAGATTTCACCTCCATGATCAGCATTCGGCGCAAATGGGAAAAACTAAAAAGGTTTATACATGTATATCCAAGGCCAATGGAAGGTTTCCACGACAGTTTCTCTTGGGACAAATGCTCCGCTCTAGATTCCACGTGTACACTAATCGAATGACCAACTTCAACCCTGGGTTTAACACTATACCCTATCCTAAACCTACATCTTAGATGGAATTAAGCCGGAGCAATTGTTGCTGGAGCAAATGTCATCTCACCAATGAAAGAGGCATTGAGGCCAATCAATATATGTAGGTCATTCAAAGACCTTGGCCTTGGATTAATATAAATCCTGAATTTCTCATTTCATAACCAATTTCTTAACTCTATCAGAGGATCCTTGCCTCTCATTAACCCCTCAGGTTTCATTCTTCTATCATTGCATAATATATTTTTAGTCTTGCAGTGGTGGGCAAGGCATGGGACTATCTGGCATCCTATCACTGCTCCCCCTTTATTGATTTAATTTTAGAAAGTATTTTTTATGATTAGGCAATATTGTACCTATCTGATATCGTATATTTTTATCTGTTTTGAAATGAATAAATAGTTTTTCATTAATTATTGTTACGCTTCTTTTATGGCTGTGTTTACATTTTTGTTTACATCTCTCCCCATCCATGAAGATTAGAATATCCAAAGAAATTGATTATGCGATTGTATGCATATGTATATATTGCCCAATGCTCATGATAAAAAGCAAATTAAGCCGTGTTGGGTTTAACAATATCCTTGTAACATGTACAGTCATTACATGTACATATGATAAATCCCAAATTAATTCTACATGGATGAGTGGTGTATCAATATGTACCTTTGAGGTTGTAGTGTAGTATTTGGATTGGTGTATGATTGTGTGTGAGTTAACTCTACTTGTACATGGAGCGCACATTGGTGTGTATCTGAGGCCTGTGGCAAGGGATTTCCTCTATTGGTATTCATCTTTTTTTTTCACAAGGGGAAGAGAAGTGAAATGGATCAATGACATGATATATCTCTTAAGGAAATCACATACCACCGTCATAGAACCGTACATATAATTTGTAGAGATACTGTAGTAGGCTTCCCTTTTCCAGTAATTGCAACTTTATCGTACCGGTACATGTATTTTACCTTTTATTGTTGTCATGCGCAGTTGAGTGTAAATAAAATAGAAATTGTACAATATTTATGTACAATCATTAATATTATTATTATTATAATTGCAGCCTAATTTATACACATGACATCAAAGAACACTGTATTGAAGATCAGTGTTAATGTTCACATTATTTTATGTGTACCTCCCATCTTTCAACATGTACCTCAGATTATTTCTCCTTTTTTAATTAAAAAAAAAATTATATGTTCTATTGGGTCAACGCGGACCAAGTATAAACAAATAACAAATCAAACATTATTAAACTATTTACAAATAATCATAACATCATTAGAAAAAAACAAAACACGAATGTTAATAATAAACAAAGAAAAAGCGGAAGTTTTATGCAATGGCACAGACATGATATTTAAAATAACTTTGATGGCAAGTATTTGTATGCTTTATACACAGTTAACAGGATACGTACAATGATACACGTGCAGATGACAACAATTATAATTCAAACTTCCATTTCTTAAAATGAGCCGCGAGTTTGTGTCTTTTTTTGGCCACACAAGATTATTTCTCCTTTTGTTAATCATGTACTGTACATGTGTACTTCAATTTTAATATGGTATTTATCATTTACATGCCGCAGTCAATTAATGAAAGACTAGTACTTGTAAATAATGCATGATATTGATGTTATATATGTCTTTGGAATTTGATCCTCTTTTTATTTTGGATCAGGATTGGTTTATTCATTCTTTAATTATTGATTATGTAATTGATCTATTAAACTTTTATTTATATACATGTACAGTTTGTATTTCATTATAAAAAAATATATTTATCTCTATTTTGGTCAGTATATCAAACGAGTGTGGAGAGCTCTCAAGCCTCTCATGGTTGCCAGGAAAATTCCCTGAAAAAAGTGTAAAAATTTTAGCAGAAAAAAAACTATTCTTACATGTACGTATTGATAATAGTCCTCCGGTCTCCAGTGCTGAAAAATCAGTGGCAGACACTAAAAAAAAACCTGTTGAGACCCAAGGGCAGTAGAAATCTACCTACATGTATTCGGACTTTATCAAATTATTATTTGTTTCTTATCTTTGTTTTTTTTTTCAGTCAAGAAATTCCACACCACCAAGGGGTGAATACAATGTGTACAGCACCTTCCAAAGCCACGAGCCTGAATTTGACTATCTCAAAAGTTTAGAAATAGAAGAAAAAATTAATAAAATCAAATGGCTTCCCAGGCAAAATCACGCACATTTCCTTCTTTCAACTAATGGTGAGTTTATTACCTACATACATGTAGAAGTACTTATCATATATTGATTATGTTTTTCACATGTGCATTGTTCAGCTGCCCTTAGATCATTCATTTATGGTTGAAAGCTTGGAGAAAGTTCATAATTGTATGTGGGCGAGCCTGGATGCTTTGAGATGTTATTATAAACATTATTCCATGTATTAAAGTGCGATATGAAAGTAGTAATTTAAAAGGTAGTAGTGCACATCACAACCTGCAGACATGACTAGATAGAAAAAGCAGGTTAGAACTTTTCAATCATATGAACCTACCGTAAGTAACGGTGTATTAACCGCACCCGTGTATTAACCGCACCCCCAACTTTGGACTAAAAAAAAAAAAAAAAAAAAAAATCCTTCTCACATTTACATGCATATTTGAGGTACGAAGAAACAAAAACTAAGTTCAAGATTTCAAAGTATTCAAAGAGATTACCGGTTTGCGGAAATCTGCTGTTCTTGATCAATTCATCTACAAATGTTAGCAAGAAAGAAAGAAATTGGCATTTTTTCCAGTTGTTTTACGGCTTCGTGCCGTCTCTCTCATACGTGGTGCACGGTGTACATGGTATCTTATGAAAAGCAAACAGGAAAGAAAAAAATAAGCTGGCGCGAAACGGGACTTTGAGGGGTTAAAATGAATAGCGCCAGCTTAAGTCGCACTAAAACCACAATACAACGCAAGCTAGCTCTCGGCACTTGCTCAGCTGTGCCTGTGACAATTATTACCGAGAATGCTTGGCGTCTCTTTGAACTTAGCCAGGGAACTTCGCTGCTTTGAATCGAGAATAAAGTCAAAATTAGTGTCATGAAGGTGGGTGCATTTGTTATGGACACTATTTGATTAAGATCGTAATAATCGCTTCCCATTACCCGCGGCTCATACCCCTCTAAACGACATTGCCCTGGGCGGCTACGCCCGGCCACTCGATGTGTTGTGAACTGGCAGACTTCTTAGATGTTCGGGAGGGGTTACGCGGGCGGGCTCAGACCTGTCACCGTGGATAAACCGCACCCCCGACTTTTGCTTATATCCCGCCGAGAAAAAGGTGCGGTTAATACACCGTTACTTACGGTATTACATGTGGGTCAGCAAGTTTCCTAGCCCTGGGGTAATAGTACATGTATGTAAATGTCAAATTATGTAGTATTCAGGAGTAAATTTGAATTGAAAAATATGGTGCACAATAGGGTGGACTTTCATATTACAATTTGCTACATGTAATAGTAGATTTTGAAAAAAAATTTGGAGGGGGGGGGGGGGGGGGTTCCAACCCCTCCCAGCATAGATCATGATTGCAAGTACCTCAGTAACATCTGGTATGTTTATGCAAAGCCAGTATGGTCTTAGCTGCTGTTTCACAAGGATACACCACCTTTAAAAAAAATCACTGATTAATAAAAAAGGTAACTTAAGAATATTGAGCTTTTTAGGTTTTAATGATGTTTTTTGGTTTTCTCCATGTCAGATAAAACTGTCAAATTATGGAAAGTATCTGAAAGGGACAAGAAATGGACGGGTTCGTCCAACCTGATGGGGGAGGATGGAATTCTCCTTGATCCAGCCAGTATCACCTCCGTCAGGTTACCCAAGGTGGAACCCATGGAGCTGATGGTGGAGGCAAGCCCAAGGAGGGTGTTTGCCAACGCACACACCTACCACATCAACTCAATATCCGTCAATAGTGATGGCGAAACGTACATATCAGCGGATGATCTCCGGATTAACCTCTGGCATCTAGGCATCACCGATCAGAGTTTCAGTATCCTTTCCCGATTAAAGAAACCCAAAGGTTTATGATGAGTGGTCACACTGATTGTTGATTGATCCCTCTCAGTTTGTGTTGGTTATCAATCTGATACCAAACACAAATAAATATTAGTTATTTATCTTCATAATCATCACTATCATTTGTTATCGTCATCATTATCATCATCATCATCATTATCATCATCATCAACATTATCAACACCATTAATATAATCATCATCATCATCATCATAATGATCATCATTTGATTTGATTTGATTTGATTTGATTTGATTTTATTCACCAACGATAACAACATATTTACAGATGTTTACATATTACATTATTATGTCATGCATATAAATATTACAGAAATGAAACATACATGTATATGTTAAGAGCTGATAAAAGGGACCAGAAAATAGCACAAGTGCTAGTCGAGCCTGGCCCCTACACATATTAGTAATATAGGCGAATATTGAACTTTAAAGTATGTTTTTTTTTAAAACACAACAACTACAAAAAAACAAAATAAAATTATGAGTGTAACATTTTATGTTATATACAGAGCAATATGATAAGTTATTGATTTAATAAATGATTTTGTAATGAATTCCTGAAATCGTTTCTGGATACTTTTAGTTTGATGGCTAATGGTACATTATTCCAGTAATCACTTCCTAAGAAAGATAGAGAGAATTGTCCTTGAGTAGTCCGTAATTTTGGTAAATGTACTTGTCGACCTTCTTTTTGTCTTGTTGGGTATCTATGCTCTATTACATCGCAATAATCTACTAAAGAGTGAGGTAAGTTATTATTACCCAGGTCATACATGAAGGTACATATAGATAAATTGTGCATTTCAAATACATTTAGGATCTTTAAATTTTGAAATAATACACATGTATGAGCTCGCCACTCACTGAATGTGATGGCACGTACTGCCATTTTTTGGGTGTAAAATATACAATTTAAGCTACTCTTGTAAGTACTCCCCCACACCTCGATTCCATAAGTTATGTGTGGCTCTATGAATGCCTTGTATAATAATACTAATGTATATTTTGGTACAAAATGTCGCAACCGAAATATAATTCCTACTCTTTTACGTATACATGAATTAACTATTCTAATATGGTTCTTCCAAGTTAGATGTTTATCTATTGTTATACCTACAAAAGTTGCTTCATTAACCTCTTCAATCTCCTCTCCGGCTATTTCCAATTTACCAGCTAGTCTAATATTTTTCCTTCTGCTACCAATCAACATGAATTTCGTTTTCATAGAGTTGATAGTAAGCTTGTTTGCAACACACCATTCTTGTATTTTATTTATGTTAATATTGACTTCATTTACATCAATTTCATCTTGTCCAGCTGGGAAGGTATGAAATAGATTAGAATCGTCTGCAAATAATCTGAAATTGAAATAATTAGAAACAGATGGTAGATCGTTTATATACAGTAAAAATAATGTTGGTCCTAGAACCGAACCTTGAGGAATGATTTCCATTTTCTTAGAGACTGTCTCTTCATATTGAACAAACTGATATCTTCCTCTAAGATAGTCTTCGAACCATTTAAGCGGGAGACCGCGTATTCCATAGTGAGAGAGTTTGTTGATTAAGACATTATGATTGATCGTATCAAATGCTTTTTTGAAGTCAATGAATATCCCAAGTGTAGCTTTACTCTCATCAATTGCTTTTAAGAGAGTGTTGGACAAATTTATTAATGACAACTTAGTACTGTACTTCTTACGAAAACCATACTGGTGGTGGTAAAAAGCATTGTTTGTTTCTAAAAACTGTACTAATCGCCCGTTTGCTACTTTTTCGAAAACCTTTCCGAGCACTGGCAAAACAGATATTGGTCTATAGTTTCCAGGTTCATCTTTTGGTCCCTTTTTGTGGATAGGCGTAACTTTTGCTATTTTCATTTCATCTGGTACCCTCCCACATTCTAAAGATAAATTAAAGATATATGCCAGGACACCTGAAATGTAAACAGCACTATCTCTTAACAATCGTGCTGGTAAATTATCATGACCACAAGCTTTCTTTTCATCTAGAGTTACAAGATGATTAAAAACCTCATCCTCAGTCACAGGTTTCCAAAATAAAGAATTGTTAACTCTTGCCCCTAAGTAACGTCTATGTGACACATTTTCATTTGGCAAAGTATCTGCTAGATTCGGACCAATATTTACAAAGTAGTTATTGAATTCATTGACAATATCATTTATAGATGTAATGAGGTTATTGTCTCCATTGACCTTTTTGATAAGCCTGTCTACTTCAACAACCCTTGAATTTTTTTTCTTTCCAACCAATAATTCATTAATGATTTCCCATGTCTTACTCGTGTTACATCGGTTTTCATATAGTAAATTGGTGTAATAAGTACGTTTTGCATTCATAATGATAATGATAATGATAATGATAATGATAATGATAATGATAATCATCATCATCATCATCAACATCATCATCATCACCACCACCACCGCCGCCGCCATCGTCATCATTATCATCATCATTAAGGGCGGTGATTAAGGTCATCGTCATCATCATTTCTTAGGCACTCTGATCAGTAGTAATCACAATCTGTATTTAGTATGAAAAAAATATGGAAATAATATTTTACCTTTAACCCTGCGCCTCTCAGATATTGTAGATATAAAACCAGCCAACATGGAGGATCTAACAGAGGTCATCACGGCGGCTGAGTTCCATCCAAAGGATTGTAATTTATTTGTGTATAGCAGTTCCAAAGGAACTATTAGGGTATGTGACATGCGCCAGTCCGCACTCTGCGACCAGAGCGCTAGAAGTAAGTACCACTCTACAACCAGTCTGTCTTTTTTTTTTTTGGTTTTTCACTTTGTGTTAAAGCATTCATTCAATCCAATCGACATTCATGTTGATTCTATTACAGTGCTGAATACAACATACATGTATGTTGCTATCTACATGTAACTATCCAGATGTATTCCAGAGTTTTTGAAATAAGTTTTGAAAGAGTATTTATCAAGCTCCATCCCTTAAGAAAAAGAATGCTCAGATCTCATCCCTGCAGTGACATCTACTGATAAGAATCAGCGTCACTAATATTTTACAGTATACTGTAGTATACATGTTATTAATAGCCCAGCACATACAATAGAATTCCATGTTTTCCTACAATACCTTCACATTGCCTTTCTTTTGCTGGTGATGCTACAATACTGTATGTCTGACATTACACCTTTTATGATTAGATGGTTAAAAATTTCAGTCAGCTTGCCAAAGCAACTTAAACTTTCCCTTTAATAAATCACAATTAACTGATAATGTCACTGTAAGAATGAGATCAGAAGCTTTTTTCTATGTGTACGGAACTGAACTGGCAATGACACATTGCCAGTTTAAATGGTGTTTCACAGCCATTTGCCCCCGAGTTAGATGCAATCAAACCTCTTTATTATAGAGTTTACCTAATTTGTTTCAGTGGGTTTTAACAAGTTGGGTATTGCTTAGCTATGCAAGCACAATTCAAAAGAAATAAGCGAATGTTGTAACCCACTTAAAGCGAATTGGCAAAACTCAATTACATAGAACTCTGTTTCTGATTGCATTAACTTTGGGGGCAAACTGTCATGAACCGCATTCTGAACAAGCATTGTGTGATTACCCATTTGGCAAGTTGAAAAATATTCTTTCAAATATTATTTCAAAATCTTTGGTTATAAACATACGAGTTGTATTTAGCACTGAGCATCATATTTTCAAATTTATGTTTTTGAGGGGAGGGGGGGGGGGGGAGGTAGTTTGTGTTTGATACAATGAAAGTGAATGCATCAATTGTTGAATTACATGGCTGGAATCATATCTCACTTTTTTATCTGCAACATTATGTGTTGAAGAAAAGAAAATCACCCTTTATTTGCATGTTATTTCTTTTCTTTTTCTTTTAATTAAAAAATCTAAACCCCATTTCTTGTAATAGCAGCTATTGAGAACAGGATCCCATATCTTTTGACCAAAAACTGGTCATTAATATATATGTACTTTTTAAGGTCTATTGATAACAAATTTGTTGGTCACTCATTAGTTCATGACTTTTTAAACATATATTTTGTTTTGTAGTCTTTGAAGAACCGGAGGATCCGAGCAATAGGTCATTCTTTTCAGAAATTATTTCATCAATATCAGATGTCAGGTTTAGTCACAGTGGTAGATTTCTTATATCAAGAGACTATCTTTCAGTAAAGGTAAGACAATTATTTTTTAGACCAATGCTTTCAATTCTCTGCTTACCTTTTCATTTGCTTCAAGAAATTTGAACCTCCATTCACAGGTGATGAAATCAATAGTTGTTTTCAAGCAATTTTATTCCATTGTATCACATCACCAGTTAATTGGTAGTAAAGGCATTTTTATCAATGTGGCTCTTTTGGCCAATAATCATTTGCCATTTTATGGTACAGTATGTTATTTAAACATAAAAGAGGAATTCCTTCTTTATATTCTATTTTCAGCCAGAGAAAATTACCCTTTTTGTTTTCAAATGGACCCATTCTTAATAATATTTGTTTTCATCTAAAATCAATTCTATGTGACATCACTTCAACATGTCATTGCAAGAGCACCCTTAACACCAGACTTGCATGCACGCAAACACACCCTTCGCAGCACTCATAAGTGCATTGCGTAAGGGCGTTCTTGTACCGACATGAGAACGTAATATTAGCATGGACTTACTACAGAGGTGAGCTCACTACAATGTACCGCATTTGATAAATGGAATACCTCTCAAACTATAGTACAAAGAAACAAGCAGCGTAATAGGTAAATGTAATAGGGCTAAACAGGATATCCTCTGCTGTTCATACTGCATATCTGTCAATTTCCTGCTTGTTAACATGTACATCTTACATTGCCTTTTATTCCATTGTACTATCATACCTTTAATCCATGTAATGCAATATGTCCCCAATTATATTTGTATTTTTCTAACCTTAACGAAACGGAACGTACATGAAGCTGTTAAATAGAGGCAGTGTGATGCCAACATTCATAGTACACCCACACACACCGAACACATACATGATTTTATGTGTATGTATTTTAAAAAAAAAGCCTTTGTGTGTAGTCACCCATATGATACTGTATAATATTGTCAAATTAATGAGTAGTCTATTCATAGAAAGATGTCTACTTCTTACTGTGGTAATTATTCATGTTAATAGTCAAATGTGCAATATTGTGTTTGTATTTCCATGAAGTAAAAATTAAACATGGTTAGATTGAAAAAAAAATTGTCCCAAATCTATAAAGGCTGTTTTGAATGTGTAGTTTGAAATTTTGTTTTATCCTTCGATTATGGTCAATTCATTGTGAGTATTGAGAAAATGTCTGGGAATGAATGAATGCGCTCTTTATCATGGGGTGCTATATTCATGAATGTCACTCGGGATACTGCATTTAAGATCCAAGTGTTGAGATGAACAGTGTACTCATTAATGCCGTAACATTTTTAGCAAGCATCATGTGGCATGCTATGGTACAATCACACATTCACTATTCAAAGCTTTCTCAATATACATGTCTTACATGATGAATTGACCATACATCTCAGTGGGAGAAATCTCTGTGTGTTTTCAAACGACAGATTCAAAACCCCCCTTGTGGATTCAGGCCTACATGTATGTAGGTCCATTTCATTTCTCATATTCCAGAATGAAGTTCATGTTTTGTTTCTCGTAACAGGAGCACAAAGCAATTTAAGATCATCCAGTCAGAGACAATCCCATATTCATCGTTCAAATATCAAACATGTGCCTTAATTGAATTTTAAAGTTTACCCCAACAGCAAATTGTTATTGAATAATACTAAACTTATAATGGAAGCTGGATGAAATAAGTTCAGACATTTTAAGTTTCTCATAGTTTTACAAAATGTTGATATCAATATACTAACATTGGAGATTTGCAAGTGAGAGAACCAATGATGTCACGCTATCAACTATTTTTGTGTCGTAATTTATTGGATTGAAATGGCTACACCTAGGGCTGGGACTAAAACCCGGGTACCCGGGTCCCGCCCGGAAGCCTCGGGTACCCGGGTAGAAAAATCAATACCCGATACCCGAAAATTGCTCACCAGTATAACGTACATGTATTTGATTTGTATTGCGTAGTGTAAGACATGATTGTAACTCATCACAAAAGTACACAAGTCTCATTTTGAATCTCACCAATTACCCTCGAAATATCCATAAATATACTAGTTTTTCAAGTGATGATGATGTGACTGAGATCGTTCAATCGTCGCCATGTTTCTTTTGCAGCGCAGTGACGTCATCCAGCTACTGCGACGCAAGCCAATTTATGCATGAAAATATAGTAAGCATGCGCATTGCAAGCCTCAGCCCCACAGAGTATTCCGTCAAAACAAGTCTGCAATACTCTGTGACCTCATACCAAAATCGACCTAGAATTCCACTTTCCTTTATTTCATATGAATTATGAAAGGTATTCTCAGAGGATCTATCGCTACGTGAACAAAGTCAATTGATTTCCGGGTTTCGGAGCATACGAAGCGCCAGCCAATCACGTTCTTGATACCATTTTCAGTTCATCATAAACCGAAAATGGTAACACGATCGTGATTGGCTGGCGCATTTGACGCTCCGAAACCCGGAAATCAATTGACTTTGTTTACGTAGCGATAGATTCTACAAACTCACGAACACGATGTAATATCGACGCTACTTCGTAAGATTTTGACGGAAAAGCAAGAAGTAATAAAAATTTGCTTACCTGTGCGGTATCGGTGAGAAAACAGATCCTCTGAGAGTACATTTTATAATTCATATGAAATATAGAAAAGTGTAATTCTAGGTCGATTTTGGTACGAGGTGACAGATAATTGCAGACTTGTTTCGATGGAATTCTGCGTGGGGCACGGGAGGCTTGCAATGCGCATGCCTACTATATTTTCATTCATAAATTGGCTTGCATCGCATTGGCTTGATGACGTCACCTATGGGGTTTTCCACCAGTCATATTTCGAGCGACATGATTTTCGGGTACCCGCCCGAAAATTACCACGGGTACCCGAAAAGAAAAAAAACGAAAGTCCCAGGCCTAGCTACACCTCTCATTTGTAAATATTTCAAATTATATTTTTAAAATAGTGTGTGACATTACCTTCTTGATACACATATCCTGTGTTGTGCATATCTCTGTTTTGTGAAGCTAAGTGAAACTTTTCATATCGCACATCCAATTTTGATTTAGTTTTCAGTGTTGTAGGTGTTAATGATTTTTCCTTTGTTTCTGTTGTATAAATAATTGGTCTTTGACAGTCATGTGAAACTAAAAGACCCTTATTCTCAAAAGTGGTTCCAATTGTGTTATGGTACAAATCCATGGATTAAGTAGATTTCCTTTTTTATCATCATGACTCCTTAGCGCCCTTTGGCAAAAGCGTAGATTTATTTGGATTTTTCTTTGTACACGATTTACTTCGCGTAATTATGTATATAAATCTGCATAGTCCATGGCTTTGTACCATGGTACAATTGAAACCTCTTTTGAAAATACGGGCCAAAGAGTAAGATTCTGACAATGCATATCTTAGCTTGCCTGTCTTTCTGTCATTCTGTATCTAAGGTGTGGGATCTTCTTATGGATTCCAAGCCAGTAGAAACCTTTCCCGTCCACGAGTACCTTCGAAGCAAGCTATGTTCTCTCTATGAGAATGACTGCATATTTGACAAGTTTGAGTGTGTATGGAATGGCTCAGACAGGTGAGTAGTTTGTTTGTAACATAGGGCTGGTTTAATGAAATTGTTTTAACCCTAACTTGGCTTTGCTTGCTATTTTACAAGGGGGGGGGGCTGATGATTCATAGCATTTGCATGGTGGTGTAATGGCCAGATTTTTTTTTTTTTTTTTGGGGGGGGGGGAATGTGGGTAGGCCTTCAAAGAACGAACAGTAGTGTTGATGGTTCTAAGTGTTTGACTAGTGCCATCATTGTCTGAATTCACCAAGATGGTTTTGAATCCTTGTTCTGAAACCAGTGTTTATGCAGATTTCAGATTAAGTAAGCCTAATTTCGCATACATTTAGAATCAGTCCAATTATGAATTAATGTTTTTGTCACAGGGTTCCAGATATGTTTGTTTAAAGATTACAGCATTGATCAGCCCACTGTTTATGTTTATAAATCAAGTGGCTTTTTCGGTGGCTTGGCTTTTAGTTGTACATGTATTGATGTTGAACACAGATTATAATCAGAAGCTTAACATCCTGTTCTGAAGGGACTTGAGACATGAAAGGCCATGGCAATTCCTGTTGTTTTGGATAGTCTTAAAATGTACTGCTTATGTAATGACCTGTTGGAAGATTGAGTCATCTACAATTGTTAAGTTTGATTTTAAAACCAAGACCTCCCAGTATGATTGCACTATATCAATAGAGGGTGTGTTTTCTCAAATGCAATGTTTTGTTGATTAGAAATGTATTCTGTCACAACCTTCTGTTCATCCCTAATGCCTGTGGGTCATGTATACACTACTTTCAAGATATTGAAGAGGATGAAAATGAAATGCAATTTTCATTAAATTTCTCTGTCTTTTCCACCATTCTTCCCCTTCAGTTCAATCATGACAGGCTCATACAACAACTTCTTCAGGATATTTGACCGCAGCACGAGTCGTGACGTCACCCTGGAGGCCTCCCGCGAGAACACGAAACCTCTCCAAGTGCTGAAGCCGCGGCGGGTCGGCACCGGCAGCAAGCGGAAAAAGGACGAGATCAGCGTTGACAGCCTGGACTTCAACCGCAAGATCCTCCACACTGCATGGCACCCGCGGGAGAACATCCTGGCAGTAGCAGCTACAAATAACTTGTACCTCTTCCAAGAGAAGCCTCCCAGCTAAGCCATGGCCTTACTTGCACCACCTTTACTGTAGTCTCTTTGGAAATATAGAATCACCCTCTCTACATAGAGAAAGAGAGGGACTTATAGGTTATTTGAGAAGTGATTTGGGAAGGACAGATTTATGTTCAAGTGTTTGGGTATTGGTCGGCATGGCATTGAGTGACTGGAACAACAAACAACTCCCATTGGAAATCAAGTCGGATGTCTTGCTACGAAGACTGCAGTATATTACTTGCCTTATGGAGCTCCATAACGTAAATAGTCCCCATGTAATCTCTTTAGTATATGACAGAAATATTCTCTGACAAACTTGACGGCAACATACGTGAATATTAGAGATGAATTGTTATAGATAAATACAATACCAAAATTACGTAAGATTCATATTGCATTGGTAATATATTTGTGCTTTTCAGTTGTCTGTATGCAATTACTTTCCACTTTGCACAAATGACATGATTTACATTAATATTCACCAGCGCCCAGTCAGGGTTGGTGTTTAAAAAAAAACAATAACATCATTATCAGAATGATTTAAAAACAATGTTTGTAAAAAAAAAATGCCTGATCATAAACCCCCATGTAAAGAAAATGATGCAAACTGCTAGATTTGTCCTCTGGAAAGAAAAGAAGTTATGATACAATATACGTTGATATGTTACTTTCCCGTCTAACAAAGAAGGAAAATAATGTTGATTTCAGTATGGTATTTAAGTAGCCTCTGAGCCTGAGGGATACAATATGTATGCTTGGTGATAGAACTATGTATCTCAAACAAGTTGAATGTCGAAGAAAGTATAAGTCTGGCTACCTTATCACGACATCTCATGTTTAAGTCTTCTTCACTTCTCACTATTCTGATGTCTTGACTAGGTATGATTTAATTAATCTTTCTTGATAACCTTATTTCCAATCCAAAGGGAAATGCTGTTTTTCTATTTTTGAGCAGATTCATCCTTTTTTTCCAGTTATAGGAGTTGGGAGGTCTGTATACTGGCTCATTTGTGGAGAAAAATAATTCTATGGCATTTGGACAGGAAATGACTTTCTGGAACAGTCAAAAGGGACTTTCCCCAAAATTTGAGGGACATTGTCTGGTCACATCGGGAGTGATATGCAATGTAACATGTCTGAGTAAGATGAAGATTCGTGAGTGTATGAGTTGCAGAATATGGTTAGTGTGTGGTATTTAGTCTCATTGGTCATCAATGCTGAAGAGAATTAGGTGCTACTTCACTGCTCACCATAGATGATCACCATACTGATCAACCCAATTGATAAGAAAACTGTTCAAGAAATGGCATACCCCAAGGGGAATAGAGAGAAACAAAGAAACATATTCTATTTTAAGCAAGTGGAATCAGACTGGTGTTTCATAAAGCTGTTCCTAATGTTACAAATTACTTTTGGCATGACTGGAACATGTTCTTAGGTGCTATAAAGTCAGCTACATAGGGATATTTAGCACAAGAAAGGATAACCAGTCAGGCATACTTGTTTGTAAGTTATGAACAGCTTCATGAAGCACGTTTCATGAAAGAAATTGTCAGACGTTTTATCCCACAAGTACTGTTTTATCCAACAGTTACCATGGTAACAGTGCCTCTCAGCCAATCATAATCAAGGAAATGTGTCGGACCTGACAACTTGTCGGACAAAAATGTTGATGAAACGCTAACTAGGAATGGAGTTAGGCTTGGAGTTTTGGTTGATGAGGCTGCTGGGAGATGGTTTCTCTCTTAACCCTAAAATGGCCGGGGGGGGGGTTGAATCAACCCCCCCCTCAACATTTTCTGCGATCATTCCGCCGCGCGAGATTTTTTGACCGCGCCACTCGCAGAGTTTATACTTTTAAGTCTCGCGCATCTTTTGAGACCAAATTTACGACACCCGGGTACGCGGTTCCGAAATTACGCAACATTTTGTAAGTGCATGTCAGCCCAAAAATTGTTCCAAAACGTGATTTTGTGTACAAAGTCAATGCAAATTGAGTTTTCTCATCTTATTCATAAAGATATGATTATTTTTACTTTAAACAGCTGAAAGCAATTGATTTTAGCATAATTATGCTTCAAAAAGGTTATGCAATAAATCTGGTGAAAAAAAAGAAGAAAAACAAAAGGTTGAAAAACAAAAAAATACATAAGAAATTCATAAAACAATAAAATACATAAGAAATTGATTTCCAAACCGAAGTTTTTTTCAATTGCCATTGTTAAGAATGCTACAAAGAATATTTTAACCAAAAATTAGCATTCTAGGGGCTTTATTTAGTGAATTAGAGCAAAAAGTATGATTTATGCATAAATTAGCATAATTAATTCATATAAAATAAAATCTCATTATTTTGGAAAATTTTACCATACAGCCTTGTAGATTACATCGCACACTACCAGACTGCAAATTTTTGCGGCGCTCGCGCGATCGGCGGTCGAGATCTCAGGGGGGGGGTTGAATCAACCCCCCCCCCCCCGGCCACAGAACAGCCAAAAAAGCCCGGCCTAGTTAGGGTTAAGAGTTTGTACATGACTCTGACCAAATCCATCCTCCACTCCATCCCCGATTGCAGTACATGTATGTCAGTGATAACATTTCAAGAAGCAAACAAAAACTGGTTTCACTTGATAGGCCATTCTTGTTTGAGACATTCCAGCCCCGTAAAACTCGGGGGTTGGATGGTACCTGAGAAATTGAAATTACTCTGCCATGACTCATTTTCTAATCTTCAAAGCTTGGAGGCAGGAATTGTCCTACCAAGGATCCTACTAGAACATGGCCCCACGTACCTTAAGTGTGCAAATGAATTATGAAAAGGTTACTTGATTGTTTGTATTGATGAAATGTTATTGTCTGTTCCCGTGGGTGAGTTGACTATTTTTTTTCCCCTCTACATGGAATGGTTTACGATGAATGTTTTCCTCCTTTTTTTTTATTAGCCAAAGATTACTGTGGCTGGTTTCTGGAACACATTCAAAGATATGTGATATTTATGTCTGTTTGAGTTATTGTAGCAAAAACGTGTAAGATGAAACATGTGAGATATGACAGAACGTTACTGTAAAGCCTTGGTTTACACTTGGATATGTATATTTTTTAATGAAACCAAAGTGTACTGGCCTGTACATTGCAAGCAGAAGATTTGTAAATTAATACTTATGGAAGATGAATAAAGATGATTATTAATAGCTAGCTCCATGTATGTGTCTGGAGCTGAATGGAGAGAAAAAAAATTATTTTGCAGGGATGGAATTGTTTCCTAGAAGCAACAAAAAGTTCTCTTTTTTTGTATATAGCTGAAGAATGAATATAGTTTCATTATTCTGTATTGAGAACTTCTGTTGAATTTCATCCTTATTTCTGATTTGTTTTTTTGGATCATGTTCCTGTGTTGTTTTATGTATTTGCCACAAGTTTATTGAACTATTTGTCCATTTGTTACATCGTGGGTGATAAGGTCAACAGAGAAGGGTTTGGTTCCAGAGCAAGTCCAAGGTATTTTGAACGTTCTGTTTTATGTTTTACCAAGCATCGAGGTTCTCTGAAAACAACCGGTACTTCAACAAGTATCGTTTGAGAAAGCGTGATAAATCTTTAACTTTCAAAGCTTTGTGAAAGAGTTTGTTTAAAATGATGATGTCCTTGGCAGATGCGGTTGAACCAAAACTTTGATGAAATTGAAATAAATGATGCCGTCATTAACATTCATACCTGAATACTGCCATTCATTAAACCGATCTGTGGTATACAATCAATTCATTGCATTCTTTAAATGAAAATCCATCTGCCATTTCTTTTTTAAAGTGTTAACGGACTTATAAAACTTTATTTAAATGATCAATTTATTTTCTTTCTTTCATTATTGTCTGCTTGAATACCTTATATGGCTGTACATTGATGAGTTGATTGGATAACTGACTTCGGTTCTTTTTGAAAAAAATACCTAGGACTTGCTTTTGTAGTTGTATTGTGGATGCGCAATCACCCTCCAAATGTACTAAAATATCAGGCCTGTTATATTATTTTATTGCATTGTGATTTATTTTTTATTTTTGCTCTTTGTATGATTCAAATCTCCCAAAGCCACGTCAGATACAGTCAAACCCGTCTTAGTGATACTTATCAAATCCATAGGCAGTCCTGGGCCCAGTAACACAAAGGTTAGAAATTAATCGCTGATATGAACGAAAAATTCTGATTGGTTCTTAGTTGGTCTTTGGAGCAAAAATGCTCATGCAATGATGATCTTGACAGGCCATTCCATTCAGCCATTAATTGCTAACCCTTGTGTACGGGGCCTTGATGATATTGAAATCTGATAATTGAAAGTTTGGAACTTGAACAAAAGTTATCTCCAGGGTTGAAAGTTGATGACTAGTTGAAGTTACTTTGTAATCGATTTTAACAATCCACAAAAGCCTACCAGGGCTTACAGGTTATCTGATATACAAACTCTCTTTAATCTTTTAGACGATGAAATTAAATTCAATTAATTTCAGGTTTGTTCAATATTCGTTGCACCAACTTAATATTGCACATATAAAGCTGCTAAAGCTGCTATTCTAAATAGCTCTTGATGCTAACATAACATAACATTGATGCTAGAATATTAGCCCAGCCAGTACGCTTGCCACTTGGCAAAGGTTTTTTTGTGATTCTTGTTACATGCTGTTTTCAAAACAAGCATGAACCGATAGATTGGAAAAGAGGGAATAATTATTTATCCAGGATGTTAATGAACTGTATTTGACATTCTTTTTCTGAGCTGCATCTGTAACAACGTAGGGAGGCTTATTCAGTCATGCCGTTGCAAAGCCCAGCAGAATTTTCTGCACAATGCAATGGGATATGTGGCGATTCAAAATTTTGCTGAAGCAGGAGAACTTAATGTCTGGCTACAAAAAACTGCAGAGCAATCGGTTTGTTTTGAATATCAGCTAAATACACTTGTTACCCGAGTCATTGGTATGAAATACGACTTGAGTTATGACGTCACCATAATATCATTATGCTGTCATTAGCTTGCTCACGAGTTTTGCAAATTTTTCAAGAGTTAAAGCATATAATGCACTCTAATTAATATAAGCAGTTTGTTTTGTCTCACCATGTTCTTGGTCTAAACACTGTAAAAAAAAACGTTGTTGAGCTTCATTGCACCGTGTCTTATAATGAGACTGAACGGCTCTTTCTTGTAACTTGTAAAATCATTTATAACACTCTGTTATAAGCTTTGTGTTTGTATATGAATAGATTGGTATGTTTAGTGAAGTGATCCTGTTCTGTTTGAAAATCAATCTGCGCTGAATCGATTATAATTCTTTCCAAAATCAAAATAGTATGTTTTAAAGTTTATTTTCTTTGATTGTATCTTGGAAATTAATGGTTTGTTCTAACACACAAAAAGGTTGGAGCTTTGGATCAATGCTGCACTTGTTATTATTTCTTTCTCTCTAAATCATTCTTGTTACTGTGTGAAGAGATTCAACATAACTAAAGAATAGACATTTTAAATACATGTTATTCAGACAGATCCATACATCAAAACGTCTGTATTACATATATACTGTCAGAATGGATATACATTAATTGTTATAAAGGAGGAAAGATAATATTTCTGGATGTTGCATAGCTACATGTAGTTAGGCCATTTGTCATATACGTTATGTCAGTATAAAATGCGACAGTGTGTGTATAGGTCATGTAATAGTCCATGCTTTTTCATCCAAAATGCTGCTAGTTTCATTGAAAAATACTATATGGTCATATTTGTTTCAATGCATGTATGTCTATCGCAGAAAAGGTTCGATGAAAAAAATGTGTTTAAAAAAACCCAACCGTGCAACCTTTGAAATACTGCAACGCCGTTTATGAAGTTCATCCATGGTAGAAGCTTGTTTATTGGTAAATAAATATTCTGACAATCAGACAAATCAATTCTTTTGAAGTACTCGGTGATCGTTTGATCAAATATGTTTTGAAACAGAGCTATTCCAACTCCTTTGAAAACCTGATTACTTTCAACTTTGGCATTGCATAGTGTAATGAATTTCACTATTTTAATTCCATTCATTTATCTATTATTTGCATTTAAACACAATACCACTTCAAGGGTAGAATAGGCATAAGATACACAAGATTACATACGGCATAGAATGCAGAGAATATTCAAATAAATGGAATGTACAAAGGCCGTACGTCTGTCAAAAGTTAAATCCCAAGCTATGTTGTTTCTATTTAGCCCGGCTCACACTATGCGATTCGTTGCGACGCAATTTTTCAAGAAATCACATTTTGCATTAAATATGAAAGTTCTAAAAAGTAAAATTATTTTATTAAAAGTTTGGCATAATGTTAGGAATAATATATTTTTACTTTGCGGCACGCCCTGTGGTCGGAGTAAATTCAAAATCGGCTTCTAGTTGTAGTCGATGATGACCTCATTACGATTTGGATTTGAATTTGTTTTTATTCATTCAGGGAGGCTATAACTGGACTGAATTTTGATTTCAGTAGTCCTACCACTATTCTGAACTCCGATCCGTAATATTTTATTAGTTGGAATGTCCATATCATATGTTGTCACAATTTCTTGGAAATTCGGATCGTAATGAATCACTTAGTGTGAGCCAGGCTTCAGTCTGAAAGAAGACATAGTAATACATTGGTCACATTTGCTCTACGGCGGCCGTACGGCGAGTCAAAAACAGCCGTTTTATTAATTTTGATTCAAACCACCTATATGTATTTGGACAAAAAATGTTGAAACGGCTGTTTAGGACTCGCCGTACGGCCGCCGTAGAACAAATGTGACCATGGTATAAGAAACGTGCAATCCATTGCAAGTTGATTAGAGGTACTATAGCTTATTTATAGGACTAAGTTATATGCAATTAACAATTACATGATGGTCTGTTTCATGTTAATAGAAAGTAAAATTTGTTTTGCTACAGTTAAGGTTGATCCATCAATTGCAAATATGAAATTTGTATTTTTAGTTTATTGTGCATAAGTTTCTAGTGTCGCCCATGTCATGTTGATAGTGATGTTCGCATAATAGCAACAAGAAGAAGGTCATGGAACTGCATTCACATTTACTGGAATATTGTGATGATGATGCACAGCATATTTACATATTTGGGTTTGAAATTATTTTCTTTAAATGTGAATTTATTCAGTATGAAAATGGTGAAAAGCAACTGAGTTTTCACACAAACCATTCTGTTATGTTATTTTATTTTTATATCAAATTTGTCATTTCTCTCGTCACTTGTACTGCCATATGAAGAGGTATGTTATGCACTCACCGTAATGTTTTTTCTCGTATGTTTGTTTGCCTTTGAGCAATGAACAAATGCTGTTGGCTAATATGATAACATCATAATGATGAAGAGTTGAAAATGTGGAAGTATGTACGCAGAAGTTAACACACGATGCATAAATGGGCCAGCCGCAAATTACTATCTGAATGAATTGTGTTGAGAAAATTAAATTTATGAAAATTTGAAAAATAATATCTGGTTAGGTGAAAATACTTTGATGCAGATTAATTTCCATGAATGATGTTTTGACTGATATTTCTCTGGTGGAATTGAATGTAATTCTCAAAGAATCCTATGCATCTATCGATGAGGTTTCAGGCTTGCTGTCATTCAGTTCAGGGCCCCGTCTTACAAAGAGTTACTCTATGGAAATCCACCAGTGTCATAATTTTTTCTACAGGAAATTTGCACGATGTCCTTTGTAAACAAAGAGAAGCACAATGAATTTTCAAGAAAACAATGAATGCATGAATATACATCATTCTTAGAAAATATTTTGAACAAACATGCATAAAGGATGTTGACGTTGCTGGCCGTCCATCGTTGTGATTGATCAGATCAACGCAACTCTTTGTAAGACAGGGTCCCAGGTCTATATTGATTCTATATGTGTGTATAGTATAAATGTATATGCATCAAATATGCATCATTTCTAAAGCTGTCAATACTACATGTAGAATACATATAAGGTTCTTGCATCACCGAAGATAATCGATATACGTACGCTACCATTATGTTAAAAACCCACAATAAGTGGCAAGACATGGTTCTGTGTGATGAATAAGAATAGTCGGTTGGGCTTCAAACTTGAAATTGACCTTATCTGAATATATATTACCTCAACCTACTGTCAAAATATGAAGTTTTGATTTCATCTGAAAAGACACGCCAACAATTTTGTAAGACTACTAATAATATTTGTTGGAGTTGTGAGAGTTTCAACAGATCATGCTTGATTGACTCAAGTTCAAACCTATTTTTAAAAATCTTATTGAATAAAGTAGTATATAGTTTCAGAAGATATTGTGTCATAGCTAGCATCACCCCATGGCCACAGACTCATCAAATAGTTAGTGGCTTTGTACCCACAATGCAATGCTTGAATCTTGTACATGTTATACACCTATTAGATTGCTGAATAATTTACACTATGCTGTACAACATTCTCAACCAATACATGTTTGCCAACCCCCCCCCCCCCCAAAAAAAAAAAAAAAAAACATGTTTACAGAATAGTTCCACGCATTCCTGATTGATTTTCAAATAAGATAAAATGGTCACCATTATTTGAATCCAAATTAACAATATATGTCTGCATCAAGATTATCTGTAATGTACATGGCATGACATTCGCTGTTTGCTAGATCTCCCTGAAGTTTATTTGATGTACAGCATTTGTATAGCGCCATATATCTGTCAAAGACATTCAAAGGTGCATTTTTGGAGGAGCCAGCCAGTCTTCGTCGCCTATTTCCCCTTTGAAGCATAAGATATTATTTTTTTTTCACTTAAAAATATTCACCGTTGCCATTTTATTGTGGGTTTTAAGCAGGATGGTAGTATGGAAAAAAAATATCTACAGGAAGATGCGAGAAATGGATTGAATTCCAGGCATGGTGAAAATGTGCACACTTTGTTCCGTTTTGAAATTGATTTATACTATCAGTACAAGAATGATTTGGATATATCCATTGCCTTAGTGAAATGATATCTATATATATATGGAGATATATGAATTGTTATCTCAACCTTTTGATGTATATTACTATGACATTGAATCTGACGTACATGCGGATTTTCGTGACAGTGGCATGTATGTGTGTTTTCTTTTCCTGTCTTTGTCGGTTTTGAGAAGAAGAAAAATGTGGAAAAAAAATATAAATGTTGCAATGACACTGCATATGTTGTCAGTGGAACTATGGCAACAGTTGGTAAAATATGTTTCATTTTGTGGTAAATATGTAAAATGGAAAGAACTTTCATACAGAAGTAAATAAATGCAAAAAATATCCATTCCAAGTGGAAGAATCTATATAAAAAAGGTCTTGTTTTTTTCTTTATTATTATATTACCAATGTTTGTGAAACTGATATAAGGGAGTTTTCACTTTCACAATGCATGACAGATTCATAGAAAATCTGATAAAATGCATGTCAAATGACGGGTCTTTCTTTGTCAAAACTTGGTGAACGGGAACAGCAGTTTCTTCCTGAGTTTCGGAGCCGAAGGAAAATTGGAAGTATGTCGTTTGTCCAGGGTCAAGGACTAAACTGCAGTTTTGATTCACCAGTTTTTGACAAAGACTTCTTGGTTGTAATATGTCATGAAGGGCGTTTGACAATGGTATGATCTTGAACCCCTCTGTACATTGCAGAGCAGAAACTCTATTGATTATAACTTGAAACAGCACTTCTGATTGATAGCTATAGATACTGTGGTAAATTGCCATTTCTACTGCCAACTCGTCCACTCACCACATGGTCTACTTTCATTTAGTCTAATGCCATTCTGTCCAACATTTCGTCTAACAAACCATTTGGTCCAATCATCACTTCGTCTAATCACCATTTCGTCTATGACCATTTTGTCTCATAACCAGTTGGTCTAGACTATTTTCATTAATTTTGCACAATAACACTTAGTCCAATTAGACCAAATGGTACATGGACTAAATGGCTATTGGACCAACTGGTTATTAGATGAAATGGTGAGTGGATGAATTGGCAATTAGACCATGTGGATAGTGGATGAACTGATGGTATACCAAATGAGAGTAGACGAGTTAGCAATTGGACGAATTGGCATTAGACGAATCGGAAATAATCCAATACTGTGGATGTGCTTGCAACAGTTACTAGTTATCCACTTGGGGTGACTTGGCCTGTTTGTTCGTGATCAATTACAAAGCTTTGTATTACAAGGACGATCAAATGATAACGATAATCTAGGTCCCATAACACAAAAGTTAACCCCCTTTGCTTTTTCATCTCACACAAGCAAAAAGATGTATAGATGTTCGGGCCGAGGGGTGTTTCAGATGTTCAGAAGATAATGGATACAAGAGAAAAGACAAAAATTAGTGTGTGTGGGGTTTTTAGTTTATGTGAGTGTGTTTAGGCGTGAAAATGAATTTGTAAGAGAAGGAAAGTTATATATCTAAGAAACCAAATCAATTACACGACAAAGGTAGAATAACTCCAAATAAAATACAGGCAGTTTAACTCAAATTGACAGTACAAACGTATCAAGTCAAGTAAAACTAATGAATCTGATAAATTAGATCTGAACAATGTAATGTAAATACCCGGGGTAAATTCAGAATTTTTATTTAGAAAACGGGTAATTAAAGCCATTGTAAAAATGTGGGGGGAGGCGAGGGATTCCTTGAGGAGAAAAAGACAACTATTCCAAGTTGGAAGATGGGGTCATTAACATGAAGTTCACTGACTGCCCTGGGATTATTTCGCTGTGAATGTGAATCAGAAGCAACGATAGGAGGGGAAACTTGGAAAGAATTAGCAATTAAGATCAATAGGGAGGAAGAAAAGGAACAATAATCCCCTGAAAGCATTATTAGAGATCAGTGGGAGGACAAGAACTTGACATTTTTGTTATTGCAAACTGGAAAGGAAAAAATGTTGGCGTGGAACGCTGGAATGTATGTTTAGGCAAACTTAACAACACACCAAATGATATTGTAGGGAAACCAAACTTCGTAAAAAATGATCAAGAACAATTTAATGATGGGATTAGATAATTTGTAGTTATTTTTTAAAACTAACTCCAGCAATACTCTTTTAGGAACTGGGTCACTGATACCCCCTCCCGGGGGGGGGGGGGGGTGGGGTGGGGAGTCAAATGTATTGCTGCACATGCGTGACCAAATCATTTCCAAACAAGAGGTTTTTTTCTCGGTGTGCAAATAACCCCCTAAACAAGTTTTTCGTGGGCTTTATATTTACACGATTTGGCCCCTAAATAAGTTCTCGCCAGTATGACCTCGGGAAAAAGCTTGGGGAAAAACATACTCTAAACACGTTTGGCTAGTCTTTAAATAAAGTTTTGGAACAAAATACCCTAAATAAGTTTGACCCCGCGATCGATTGACCAGTCTTTCAAAACCCCGGGGGGGGGGGGGGGGCCACTTCCATTGACGAGTGGATACCATGCGCGACCACGGGGTCTTGAAAAGCACCCTAAACACGTATTTTCCATATTCTGAAAATGCACCCCTTAACAAGTATTGGCGTGTGAAACCCTACCCTTAACAAGTATTGGAAACAAATACTATTGGCAAGTATTCCCAGAACTGAGCCCCTAAACAAGTACAGCGATGTATTTTCCATATTCTGAAAATGCACCTGTCACGCGTCCGTCGGTCGTCGGTTTTACCTTTAATAGACACCATAATTTTGGTTTAGTACGGCCCCACCTTCCACACCTCGCGCAAATCGGACTCTAAACACGTAGTGTTGGGGCAAAAAGGACATCCTTTATAAAACATTTTGATTTTGTTTTATCATCCCCGCATATTTGACCCTAAACACGTATATTTTTCCGAGCGAAATAGATACCCTTTTTTCAATATTTTTGTGTTTTTGACACCCTTATCACGTTACGCACGTAACGTGCCCTATCTTGAAAAAGACACCCTTTTTACGTGTTTTTTTGGTCGCGCATGGTATCCACTCGCCAATGTAAGTGGCCCCCCCGGGTTCAAAACAGTTTTTCTTGAAAATCAGTGTTTTTGATAGTAACCTTCACGAGTGCACGTGCGGCCCGCGTCCAAAACAGAAAAAACACATTGTCATTGTCATCATTGTCATTGTCGATCATAGTCATTGTCAATCATTTATATTTAACTGCCCCCCCTCCCCCCCGGGCCTACCCCTCGCCCTTTGACTGCGCCTGAAAGAATGGGTAATTGTAGTTAACGTTTGAAGAAAAAGGGGCAAAAATAGGTGAGGTCGATGTAGGATAAATCGTAAAAAGGGAAGGAGATGGAAGGAAAACAGAGATGTTTAATGAAAGAAACCGGGACGGAAGAGCCGGGGGGGGGGGGGGGGAAATAGAATCCATTTTCAGATACTTGACCACGAATAAATTTCTGGAGACGAGGTAGTTTTGAATCCCTCATACCCGGAAGTAGATGATCGCGCAACATTTGGTTTCCATTTCAATTTGAATGCACGTACGTACAGGCGCAGGCGCTGCATGTGCAAATATATACACACAACGTGTTGACACATTGCATTTTGCCACACGTGGGTGACCGAGCACAACGTTGCTGAAATCTTTCTTGTAATAATAAATTTAACTTTACGCACCAAAAACAAGACTCTAGTCGATTACATTTCTTTTTAATAGCAACAAAGAGAACCATCTTAACCATGGCCGGCGCCAAAGAATACTTTTGGGGTGAGTAGACAGATCGAGCATGAAATAGAATGATTAAAAAAAAAAATACAGACATGCATGAAATGATGAAGACTGAAGACTGAAATCAGTGGACACGGTGGAACGAAATAAAATGACAGACGTCAGTCTTGGCCTTGACAGACTCAGAGCAAGGTTGGATTCCCCTTGCTTTATTAAAGGGGAATCCAACCTTACTTGGTCATGAAATGATATGTGACTGTGAGAGAGGAAGAAAATATGAAAGAATGAAGTTTGAAAGAAATCGGACATCCCGAGTATAATTAATATAGAGGCACGAGAGAACTTTTAGTTTACTAGAGTTAGACCAAAGTTCTACTCTGTTTTATTGGTTATTCTGCTGAACTCCGTTGGCTCTAGCCAGGCGGCTTCTAGAGAGTAAAAATCATTTACTAACGTAAGGTCACTCTCATGAAGCCAGGGCTTCCGTCATAATCTTTTGCGTGTACCTAGCCAGGCGGCTTCTAGAGAGTAAAAAACTAAAAATCATTTACTAACGAGTAACGTAAGGTCACTCTCATGAAGCCAGGCCTTCTATCCCATAGACCCACACAATGGAAGCCAAAACCTGAAACTTTCACCCCCAAGATTTCTACTTTCTTTCTAAAAGATCTAGCCCTAAATCATGTACATGGGATAAAACTTCATTTCCGACATTTCTACGCTCTCGTTGTTATTTTTGAACAAGAATTCATCAAAAAAATGAGAGAAATATTGTGTAAAGACGGAAGAGACTTGCCCGATGTTTACGCTGCCATCTTGTTTCCTATTGTTCTTCGCCAACGTTACAGACAGCGTGAAATAATGTATTGAAAACCGGAAATAAATTGCGCATTGCATTATAGGTAATGCAGGGACTTTCCTAGACAGCTGGCAGCCGTCTGTTTCGAGGAGTTTTTCAACATTTTTTTATTTTTTTAATTTCTCCTCATACACAGACGGCTCGCTAGCGTGTCGCCACCATTAGGGGAGGTACAATGCAAATTCCCCCCGACGGGGCTCATCGATTTTTGTCTTTATTTCATAAATATATATGAAAATAAATGGACAAATATGCGAATTAATGTTCCCTCTTGGCATTAATTGCCAAAAACGAGGGAAAAATAAAGTTAAAAGGAGAAAAAACAGCGACTTACCTCGGCTGTCGTGTAGCTCCTAGTTCACTCGTTCATCCGAAGTCGATATAACACACAAACATATGCCATTGGAAGAACTTCCGGGTCAACTGCGTATCAAAACCATTGGCCAATCAGATCATCTCTTTTGCGTCGGGTTTATGAATACTAAAATTCTAGATGTTTTTTTTTTTTCATTTTCCATTATCTCTTTCTCTTTCGTTTTCTCTCTTTTTTGTTTTACTTTTCTTTTTAATTTTTATTTCCCCTTTTTTCTTTTGTTTCTTTAACTGCTCCTTTCTTTCCCCTTCTGTAATGTGTGACGTAAAGGTCATGGGGCGGAGTCTGACTTTCGTCGGCCACTTTTTCATGAATTATTCATTACCAAGATGGCTGCCCACTAGTCCGAGTCGCAAGTGTCAATTTCAGAGTTAATCCCCTGATTGCCAGTTTTAAAGCGGGAATTTAGGGTAAGAAACTGTCGTTACTTATACATTTTCAGCTATAGGTGCATATGTATGAACTTTTGGTGGAAAATATCGCGGTATCGAGGAGAAAAACAAGAAATTAGCGGTGGCCATTGAGCCCCTGTACAGACGACGGTTTAACTTCGGTCTATGTATTTGGTGAGTGGAGCCAACGTAGTTCAGCGGAACAACCAACATAACAGAGACCGAAGCTTTTGGTCTAGGACTTTCCCTGATCGCAGCAATCGAGCTTACGTGACCGCATCTGGTCGAAAGAGGGCCAGAGATCGGGCGGTGAATGTCAATGTCCGAGAAGGGATTGAGTAAAAGGGGGGCACTCGGTATATAATGCATAGTGGGTATGTGCCGCGGAGGGGACCCCCATTTTTACACTCAAATTTCCGTTCCAAGGCATAGCATTTTTGTCTTATTGAGAAAAAGAACAAAGAAAGCCGCTCCAAAGCATAGCATTTTCTTCTTAGCGAGAAAAAAAGAAGAAAGAAATCCGCTCCAAAGCTTCGCATATTTTGACAGCTGGAAACATGTGGAGGCCATAAAATGCTCTCGTTGAATGTCCATTTGTAATATTAGGGTCTGTGCCTGCAGACTAATAGCAAGTTTTGTATGTGCTAGTCTTTGCATGGAGACACACTTGTTGATCAAAGTTTCAATCAGGGTCTGTGCCTGCAGACTACCATGCACATTCACAGAAAAATCAAGCCATAGAAGCTGTGTGTTGTGGACACCAGAAGGGGCGTCGCAGCGCGCGCAACCCACTATATAGAAATCCACTGCCAAACGCGGTTCTTGGTGCGAGGTTAGTATACTGATATACCTTGCACTCATGTGAGTGGGCAATATTTGGCTTATTTTCTCTTTTTATGTGGAACAACTGCTTGATTGTTTGACATCAGATTCCATTACAGCGAATCATCATATAAATTGGCTCTAAAGTAAATTTGATTCTTTTAATCATTTTATCTAAATTAGAAATAGAGATTGAAAATTGAAAATTTTCTTGCCATATTACTTTCCACCAATAGAGGGCGTACACAAAAATATGCCCAAATTCAAGTTTTTGAGCGCTCTGGTGAATACAAAAATTATCGCCAAATTTAATAAAAAATAGATTGTGCAACTGTATGGAAATTAGTATTTTTGGTCAAAAAAGTGTTATTTTAATGATTTTTTAAATGTGTGTTTTGTACTGCATTGGCATACCATAGTCCTACTAGTATATTCCCCACAGGCAGGATGGTTGCAGTGAGCAAGTGCGGCCCGCATAGCATAGGCTGTGTTTCGAAGATGATTCACAAAGATGGGAATATGTTGACTAGATTGATTCTATACAAAGTTGAGAGTGCTAATTTATCTCAATATCACCTTTAATAGAAATTTGGGGATGTTTCAACCTTTTCATTCATATTTGTCAATATAGAAGAAGGGGAAAGCGCAACAAATAAGATCAAAAAGTATATGGCGTTTAGACTTATAAATAGGTCTGTTTCTGTCAGGGATATGCTCCGTTGAAACTTCATCTGGCTCTGCGGCATCCCCTCTATAGACCAATTACGGCCATTGGGTTCGTAATGGTGGAGCGAACAACCGTTGCCTAACTACAGTGTCTATGGAGAAATATAGCACTTTTGCACCGTTCGATTTCTCCTAAATATTGCTCTTTGACGGGGGGAAAAGGAAGAAATAATAAAGATAATTGATTTATGTCAAATACAATCAGCTTACCACCTTTCTGAAAAATGTGCCGGAAAATAGCGAAGTTGATGACAAACGATCAGGAACAACCAGGTTCTTCTTCGAGTTCGATCGCTCAATTGCCGTCAGCGCAGCTACTGCTGAGCGTACGAACGTGCCAGTGGATTGGCTGGCACGCTGGCGTAATACAATGGGCTCATATAATTTGTTGTGTATGATACTAGCACAGATCCCAGGAAGCCTATTGATTTTGAGGTCAAAAGGTCAAAGGTAAAGATCTCAGTGACATGTTTTCATATTGCCCTTCTGAAGTCCTTGTAAATTGCAATAACTTTTAGTTTAACTTCACCTAGGCTCATATAATCTGGTTTATAATCATATGATACTAGCATGGATCCCAGGAAGCATATTGATCTTTAGGTCAAAAGGTCAAGTCACCACCTTCCACTTTTCTTGCTTGACCAATAACTCCATTATCTGTGTTATCAGGCGTATTATGTGCTCACCCTAGTGACACCCTTGTTTTAAATTAATGGTTCATTTATTCTTCTCTTCCCTCTGTTAGGTTTAACGTTGTCTGAAGAAAAGAGATCCTTTGAATGGGACCCTGCTGCTGAATACATGGATCATGAGGATGAAGATGAGGACGATGAGATCTCACATTTCCTTTTTTTGAAGCAGGTAAATAAACTTTTGTTCAGGATTCAAATCCAAGCACTATTGCACTCATTTCTGTCCGATAGGAGTGTCCATAGCTTTCCAAGTCAAGTGGTCAGTTACTATGACACCGTTCTCACTACCGTCCTTAAACTCGTTTAGTGGAAAATAGTTTAACGTGTAAAGAGAACGGTCAAAGCAGTCTTGGAAGCGATCTTCCAAACCGGTTCAGAAAACCACCTCACGATGTAGTTTTGAAGATCTTTTTGCCTGTGAAAGTGGTTTTAGCGTAAGTGAGGAAAACGGGAAACGATCTTCACACATTTCGAGTGAGCTACTCTACACACTGTATGTGGAATGCCTACACTGCGGTTTCAAATTTTATGCGAAACATGTCACCCCGCTGAGAGTGTTTCCATAGCAACAAGACTGCTTTACATGAAGTGATTTTGAAAACCAATTTTGGATGATCAAATGGGAGCGCTAGCAAAGCGATCTTCCAAACTGGTTTCCTGAATTGGTTTCCGATAAACCAGTTATAGAAAGTATGAGAACGGTGTCTATGTCATGATGAGGGTGCCACATACCTTTTAAAGAGAACGAGACACAAAACACTATCTGATTGGTTGATTACAAATTGTGAGTCATTTAAGCTGTAAATTCTAATTCATATGTAAAAAAAGTTCATTCTAAAGGGCGATCTTCCTGGCTTGCTATATTTTTATGGAGGTTGCGATTTCGATTTAAATATGCTATCCATCAACTGGCTGAACGTGCCAGTTGTCAGTGTAAAAGTTCTCTTCATTTGAAAAGAGTGTCCGTCACCCAACCGGGAGGTTGGGAGTTCAAGCCCTGGCTGCATCGGACCAAAAGACGTTAAAAGATGGGAGTTGCTGCTACCCTGTTTGGCATTCGACCATTCAAGGGATAGCGCTACATGTAAGTCGGTCTGGCACTGCACAGTGGCTGCCGGGCCCATGATCGATTGGGCAAAAAGAAATTTCGGAGTATTTCTATTTTCAAATCTCATTTCAAACAATATGGTAAAATATGGATTTTCATTTAAATACAGGAAATCATTCTGCGTCTCAAATAATCTTAATGTATGCAGATGATTGACTTGGTGATAGTTGGTTAAAGGTCAAGTCCACCTCAGAAAAATGTTGATTTAACCCTAATTCTCCGGGGGGGGGGGGGGGCCATTATGGCCCCCCCCTCGACAATTTTCGCGATATATCTGCTGCGCAAAATTTTTTGACCTCGCCGCTCACTGACTTTTTACTTTCAAGTCTCGCGCAAATTTTGAGACCAAATTTGTGACGCCCGGGTACGCGGTTACGACATTACGCAACATTATGTAAGTGCATGTCAAACCCAAAATTGCTCATAAACGTGATTTCATGTACAAATCCAATGCAAATTGTGTATTTGGCCAAAATTCATAAATGTATCATTATTTCTACTTTTAATGATTAAACTTAATTAATTTTGCCTTGTTTATGATCAGAATTAAGTCTGGAACAATTTCCATCGAAAAAACAATAAAAAACAAAAAGTAAAAAAACAAGGAAATACATAAGAAATTTAAAAAACAATAAAATACATAAGTAATCGGTCTTGGTACCAGAATTTTTTTCATTCACAATTGTTAGGAGTGCTATAAAGAATATTTTCACCAAAAAATAGCATTCTAGGAGCTTTATTTGGTGAATCAGAGCAAAAAGTATGATTTCATGAATAAATTAGCATAATTAATTCATATAAAATAAAAATATATGAATTCAGTGAAATTTACTAATGCAACTGCGTAGATTACGTCATTCTCTACCATCATGCAAATTTTCGTTGTGATCGCGCAATCCACGGCTGAGATCTTAAGGGAGGGGCCATAATGCCCCCCCCCCCCCCCCGGGAATGACAAGAATAAAAATACCCCGGGAGATTGAGGGTTAAATCAATAGAGAAAAATCAGACAAGCATAATACTGAACATTTCATCATAATCGGTTGTAAAATAAGAAAGTTATGACATTCTAAAGTTTCGCTTATTTTTCACAAAATAGTTATATGCACAATTTGGTCACATGCAAAAGAAAGAATTGATGATGTCCCTCACTCACTATTTCTTTTGTTTTTTATTGTTTGAATTACCCAATATTTCAATTTTTACAGATTTGACAGTAAGGACCAACTTGACTGAAACATAAAATGTTAAACAATGGTAATTCCACATGTTCAAGGAGAAATACAACTTTGTTTCACAGGACAATGAGGAGAAAATTAGAATATTTCATATTTCACATAATAAAATACAAAAGAAATAGTGAGTGAGTGATGTCATCAGTTCCCTCATTTGCATACCGACCAGGATGTGCATATGACTATTTTGTGAAATTAAGCGAAACTTAAAAATGTCATAACTTTCTTATTCTACATCCGATTTTGATGAAATTTTCAGAGTTATGCTAGTGGGATTTTTCTCTTTTTATTCAAATCAATTTTTTGTTGGGTGGACTTGTCCTTTAAGCTGTAGAATGTACTTTTTATATTTAGACAGATTCAGATGGGGCGCCAGGGGGCACATGTAAATTTAGAGAATTTTCCATTGAACATACAGCACATTTCAAGAAATTGTGATCTGTGCCCCTTCTATTTCAAATCCTGGATTCTCCTCAAATTCTCAAATTTGTCAGCTTGCCTAATTACTTGAAAACTGCTCATAATGCAAAATCAGAGATACAATAAGGGCATGTGCAGATAAAGTTGATTTAAACTTGAATCTAAAAACACTGACCTGAAACTCTTTTATGCAATTTCCTGAAATCAGAGAGATTAAATAAAAAGTGTGTGAATAGAATAGCTCGACTCTTGGTGCTTAAAGCTGAAAGGTGCATGCAATTGGAATGCCCTTCAAGGAGAATGAAACTCGAGGAGCAAGTTAGCTTTTGTGAAAGCAGAAAATTCAAAGAATAAGATCAACAAAAGTTTGAGTAAAATAGGACTAAAATCAATAGAAGAGTTATGAGCATTTGAATGTCGAGATCACTAATGCTATGGAGATCCTCCTATTGGCAATGCGACCAAGATCTATGAGGTCACAGATGAACAACTCTTCCCTTTTCGACACTAAAAATATACCCCAAAACATCTCTTTTTGCTCATTATAATCATATGACAAACGATTCATCAATGATATAATGTTGTGAAACCTCTGTACTTGTCCTCTCATAAAGAGAACACCTCACCTTGTGATAGTCTCTATAAAAGTGAGAATATAAGTGAAATAAGTACTGAAGTAATGAGGGAGTTGTACGTGTGTGACATCACAGATCTTGGTCGCATTGCCAATGGGAGGATCTACATGGCATTAGTTATCTCAATATTCAAATGCTCATAACTTTCTTATTATTCATTCAATCTTCCTCAAACTTTCAACAATATTTTTCTTTGATTTTTCTCTTTGATATGGATTCAGCTAGTTTCAAGGGTTTCATTCTCCTTTAATGAACAATTGTTCACTTTTGGTGCATTCCATAATGTTCAGAGAGAGGTATTCACCATTCAGATGGCCTTTGAAGCTATAGTAGCATATTTGTTACTTTGTGAATACCTCATTAGAGTGCCACCACCCCCCTCTCCATGATTTTAAATATCTGATGGTATTAGAGGTCATTCAGTTCAAGGGCTACCTAGGAACTTGTATTACTCTTCACATTGATACAGTACTAAGGATCTTCATATCCAGCCTATCAATTTTATGTCAGTACCTGTATATTTTCACAATTGTGGTGTTTTCATGTGAAGCAATGGTGCACTCAAATCAATCCTAGATGAAAGTTAAAGTCTTCAGATCTGTGGTGCCATTGTAAATGTAGTCTAGCGCCATCTAGTGGTAGATTCAGTACATTGCCAGCTGATAATGTGTAGTTGTGCAATAAATGATTCTACACAGAAAGTTGATTGCTTTCCCCCCCTTTTGCCTCCCTCCCTCCATCCTTCCATCTCTCCCTTCTTCTCTTCTTTTTATCTGTTCTACCTCTCCCTTCCTCTTCCTTTCTCTCTTCCTTCCTTTCTCTCTCTCTCTTCCCCCTCCTTCCTTCCACCCCCCTTTATCCATCTCTCACCCTCTCCCCTTTCCAACCTTCTCTACCTCCCCCGCCCTTTCCCCTCCTTTCTATCCCCCCTCTAACTCTCTCCTCTCCTGCCATCCTTTTTTTTACCTCTCTCTGCCTCTTATTCCCCCTCTCATCCCCTTTCCATTCCTTGCTACAACTCCCTTTCCCTCCATCCTTCTCTACCTCACTCTTCCTATTTTTATTCTACCTCTCTCTTCTCCTTCCTCTCTATCTTCCCCTCTATCCATCCAGGGCTCCCTATTTCCATCATTCCCTCCCCTCTTTCCACCTCTCCCTCCCCCTCTCTTTCTCTCCCTCTTTTCCCCCTACATTCTCTTCATCCTTCTCTCTGTTCTTCCATCTTTCTCTTGCCCCTCCCTTCTAATCCATCTCTAATGAATTTGAATTGATATCTTTAAGGTTTCTCCAAGAATAATTCTAATGCCTGCATGCATGCCATTTTTGGTTATAACTTGACAATTGATCCAAGATGGAGAGCCATGACATAGATCTATGGCCTTCCATAGTTAGGATTGATTGGATTTCTATCTCAGCTCTTTGTAAGGCAGGGCCTTGATGTAACCTGCCTTTCAAGGGAAGACATTCCTACTTCTGTATCTTCTGCATCGGGGTTTAAATATTTCTTTTTCTATTCATTGTAATGAACCAAGTGGCAACTTATCAGGGGCCCGTCTTACAAAGTGCTACGATTGATCCGATCATGGCCCTATCCAATCAACCTCAACTGTATGGAAATCCATTGGTGTCATAATTTTTTCTACAAACGATTGGATATTAGGTGTTGACGTTGCTGGCTTTCCATAGTTATGGTTGATCGGATCAATTGCAACTCTTTGTAAGACTGGGCTCTATGCAACTCCCATCATTTCAGGGTTGGCAATTTCCCTAGAAAATTCAGGTATTTTCCGCCCAGGGCCCCAGGTGGAAAATACTGGGGAAAACTTTGAAATGCTGGGAAATATTTAAGATCTACAGGGAGGAACCTGTAGGTAAATACTAAAATACACCTTGTCCATACCTGAAAATATTCAAGTAGTTCACTAATGCTGTATAGTGTTTCCCTGCTTTGCAAACTATTTCCCATTTTCCTAAAGAATTATTTAGGTGACATTTACAGGTATGTATCACCGGTATCTCCTATTCCGGCAATTGGACATTATGGCCTGAATTCACAACGGTGGTTCTTAAAACCATCGGTTGAACCCATGGTTTATGCAGATTTCCTGTATGAATTATGCCTATTCACCGCGTATATTAAAAAATGCCGAATGCTGATGCACGCTTTTGTCACAGTGCACCAAATTGACGCCTGTTGCTGTGGTTATCCATGCTTTTTGAACTGAAGAGTGGACCTGTGAAAAAAATAGTGTACTTAACCATGGCAACAGGCGTCAATTTGGCGCAATGTGACAAAAGTGCGCATTAGCATTGGATATTTTTTTATATACGTGGTTAATAAGCGTAATTTATACAAGAAATCTGCCTAGACCATGGGTTCAACCAATGGTTTTAAAAACCACCTTTGTGAATTCGGGCCTATGTGGCAGATCATGCTTTGCACAGAAGTTTGCACATCTTAATCCCTTTCCTATACCTATGTATCTTTAATTCACAGGCTGTTCTTGGGGTGAAAGCTAAAGATAACGAGAGGAACGTGATTGAGATCGAAACAATTAACTTTGATGGAGAAACAATCACTATGCCTATCTTCTCACTTAGAGCTGGTCTCAATGAAAGTGTGAGTATATGTTCCTTTTCCTGTTCAGAGATATTAATGATGACAATGTCAATAGAAGTCCACCGAATAAGTTGGTTTGAGGAAATCTAAAAGCAAATCACTGAAAATTTCATAGAAATTGTTTGTATTGACTTGATTTAGGTCCAAGTTAGTACACTTGTGAAATTATAAATATGGCTATTTTGCCTTGGCTTTGATCTATAATGATTTTCTTGTTTTCCTGATTAAAAAAAAAATTAAGGAATATACAGATGAATGGATAATTTTTGATGCTTGAATGAATAGACAACTCAAATTTGTGTGTGTGATTTCTTTGTTTGCCTCCTATTTCGGCTCCTGTTGCTATGTCAAGTTAACTGTTACATGCTCCAATATGAATACAGGTACATGGGTAAAAATCTCCAAGGAAGAGGCAAATATAAATTGGCAGAAATAGAGCTGTTGATTTCTTTTAATTTGAGAAGGGAGTTGAATGTTATGATTACAATTTACAATTTTTAATTTTTTTTAAAGATTTGTAAGCTCAAAAACAAGCTACATGTAAATTTTTTATCAAACTTCTCAAAACATAACAATTTTTCACACATACATGCAAGTTGCCATAAAATTCAGGCTGGTAAAACCACAATAAAGCCCAATTTCAAGGCTAATGAATATGAGAGTTTTTAGAGCAAAATACTTGGCTAGTTAGCCGTGGGAAGGATGGGAACCCATAACTTTGCAATTGTGTATTTGGTTTCCAACATGGTCTTCATAGATTCTTCACCAAGATTAAAGAATGTTAGCATAATTTTTTTTCCACAGAATTTGTCATCAATCATTTTTGGTGTTTGCATCCCACCATATACTTAACACTTTCATCAGTATTAGTCAATGTGGCACCTGCCAATCAGTCTTATTCTGTTCAAAAAGAAAAAAAAATGGCTTGGCTGCTCTCAGTTTTGTAGAATAGCTACATTCTTGTGGGAAGAGTGTGGTTATCCTTAAAGGAGAATGAAACTCTTGGAGCAAGTTAGCTTTTGTGAAAGCAGAAAAATCAAAGAATAAGATCAACAAAAGTTTGAGTAAAATAGGACTAGCGATAGAAGAGTTATGAGCATTTGAATGTCGAGATCACTAATGCTATGGAGATCCTCCCTTTGGCAATGCGACCAAGATCTATGATGTCACAGATGAACAACTCTCCCCTTTTGGACACTGAAAATATACCCCAAAACATCTCTTTTTGCTCATTCTAATCATATGACAAACGATGCATCAATGATACAATGTTGTGAAACCTCTGTACTTGTCCTCTCATAAAGAGAACACCTCACCTTGTGATAGACTCTATAAAAGTGAGAATATAAGTGAAATAAGTACTAAAGTAATGAGGGAGTTGTACGTGTGTGACATCACAGATCTTGGTCGCATTGCCAATGGGAGGATCTACATGTACATGGCATTAGTGATCTCAATATTCAAATGCTCATAACCTTCTTATTATTCATTCAATCTTCCTCAAACTTTCAACAATATGTTTCTTTGATTTTTCTCTTTGATATGGATTCAGCTGGTTTCAAGGGTTTCATTCTCCTTTAAAATACTTGCACCAAGAATGAACATGTTGTAATGGCCCATTTCAGTCCAAGTACAACCATAATCACCTGAGTCAACTTTAGAAGTATTCATTATTATTTTATTAAAAGTATGCAGTAATATGAGAATATCCATGGAGAAAGATTTTTTTTACTGATCCTGATCAAACTGGTGCTGAATTTATGAATGGATCTTTGAGAGTCAGGGGGGGGGGGTGGTTGGATAAAGATGAAGTGTACAAATATTGACCCGCAAAAGTAAGTGCAGACCAGGGTCTAACGAAGGCACACTTTAAAATTTTTTTTTAGATATCGTAATACATATCATACAACGTTACTCATGAGCTCAAGCTGAACAAGCTTGGCACGTGCACAACAAACGAAGAGAAAATTGTAAACATTACTTATCATTTACAAAAGGTGTAAAAAAGTTAAAATTACAGCATAATTCAGAAAGATTTTGAGCAAAACATTCAGAACCAGGCCAATAATACAATGATTTCAATGGGGCTAATGATGTATTCATGAGGTCATATCTAAGTCCTCCCTCCATGGACTAATTCCCAACAAATTTGGATTGTGGAGGTATTCCATCATGCTCTACCAAAATATGGCAGAAAAAAAAACGCTGAAATGAAAAGAAAAAAAAGAAGAAAGTTGTGATGTCATCACTTTGGTACTCTACAGTTACCTTATGGTCACAAAACCTACTGATGCACTTGAATCTGTGCATTATTTGTATACTGTCCTCTCCTCTATAAAACAAACATCATATAAAACCCGCTGTATATTTGTCAGGCTACCATATTCTGTCAGCCAAATACAACATTTCAGTATGTAGGAAAAGTAATATCTTTCTCTAGCTCCATTAAGTAGTCTGCACAAGTACAAGGCCTCTTTTCTTCACTTGCCTGCCCATATAGCCTTAAAGAGAGAGAGAGTGTGGAAATGTCTAAACCTGCCTTTGGTCAAATTTTGACAAGTAGGAAATTGGTCATTCATCAGAATTATCAAGATTGTGGAATTTTACTGAACGGCCTTGGACTTGAATTCCAACACCTTCAAACACCTTTGGGGTTTTACATGCATGACACATGTTGAAGCTAGCTTGAAGCTAGCCATTGTGATTATATATATATTTTCCAGTGTTTTATTAAAGACTACTTCACAATAGCTTGAGTGAAATTTTCCAAATAGTTTGCGGCTTTCTGCTTTGTCCCTCAAACTTTGGCTCTTTTGGGGTTATTATCTTTCTGGATTTCATTTTTTTTCTTCTCTTTTTCAGGTCCTTTTCTCACAAAATTGATATCTTTGTGCATAATTTCCTGATGTACATATAATTTTCATCTTATATTCTATCTCATTCTGTCTTTCTCTCTTTTACCTCCACCACATATGCTCCCTTGCTCTCTTTCTCTTAGCCCCCCCCCCCTTCCACTTATAACAGACCAGCTTATTCTCTGTATTGATATTTTCAAGTACCTGAAAGCCATTAGCGCCTACTAAATCCTTCAATAACTACCCATGTCATAATGTTTGGACTCCTCACGAACAGTATCATGACGTGCCCCCTCATTCACTATCGCCATTGCAGTCAAACTCTTGAAGTGAATAGCCCTTTGTTTGCGACAAGGAATGGCTTAATCCGTAAACTGATATTTCAGGAGGAAGGAAAGGCGTTGCAAAGGTTGGCGTTTTCAAGACCATAATTGGGTGTCTTCTCGGGTTTGGGTTAATCTGACGCGCTTTGACCAAAGGCGACCGCACGCAACTTGCTTCTTTATCACCTGAGAGAGAGAAAGAGGGAGGGAGAGTGAGGGGGGGGGGGGAGAAGAGAGAGAGAGAGAAAAAAGAAAGAATACTAGGTAATGGTTTTTCAAGTGGTTTTGGAGTATCCTAAGGTTCTTATCTTAAATACTTGAATTGTGCCTTAAAAACCTGTTTGATAGGAAAGTTGACAGGTTTTTTTATGTAGGTATTAGATCAGTATGCATGCATGAAAGAGAAAGCCATCGGTTTTAAATAAGAACTATACAGCGGAGTGGATCAATAGATTTTATTACCATAGACATTTTTAAAGTATCATTGAGAAATATTTAGTAATATCAATATTGTGGAAAGATAAGGAAGCCAGTCAGTTTGACAATCTTGCAAATCTGCTTCAACTATTGAAGTGTATTTGGGGAAAATAGCTTTGAATCTGGAGGGCTGTTTGAAAATAAATCTCTTTGTAAATGGCTACAATTTTATGAATGACTGGGCTAAATCAGATTCTAAAACTCTTTCTTTAATGGTATTTATTGTTTGCTTCACATCACTTTTACATTATCAACATAATCACAAATTAAACATTTTAATTCTCAAGCATGACTTGAAATACAATCTTTATAGGTAATTTTTTAAGCACCTGAGTGCAAAGTGTAGTATTTGTCAAAACTAATTAATGGTAAAGAAATTCAGTGCCTCCATGTTATTAAAAACGGCAAGGAAAATTCAGGGTATCTCTTTCGCATAAGAACGTAGACCAGCCGTTGGTTGTCATGCATAACTTGGGAATAGCTCTATGAATCATCCCTGTGGTTTGATTTAAACTTCAAACCCTGCCAACCCACTTTATAAAGCAAATAATGCACAGCTTTAAATTTGTGATACTAGTGGCGATGTGGGCATTTCAGGTACTGTCTTTACAATATTATCCAAAAGCACATTGTAAATACATGAGAGTGTATTGTATTGGCACTATCAAACTTCCAAAGGTGCATAATAATAGTGTCTTCTTCCCCTCTGTTTTAAGGGATACTCCTTGCTGCAAATATCTATATCTAAATTAATAGAGTAAAATTCACATAGCAAAATGCTGAAAATTTAATCAAAATCTGATAACAAATGGAGAAGTTTAGCAATATATTGTGAAAACAGTTACATGAACGTCGTCATGAATGTTTATTAGATGGGCTGATGATGTCACAACCCCACTTTCCTTTTTCTTATAGTTATTACATGAAATCACAATTATTATTAGTTTTTCATACATGTGTGAATGATATGTCCCCCTTGTAATGAAATAAGTTGCATCAATGAATATCTAATGCACTTAATCAGTTGCTATTCTAGTATTTTTGGTTCTTGAAGGAAAAAATTGAATAAACCTAATTTCTTATAATAAAATACAAAAGAACAAGTGGGGGTATGACATCATCAGTTTGCTCATTGAATATTCATGAAGACATGCCTAGAACTGTTTCACCGGAAAATGCAAATCTTTGAAATGCCATATCTTTGTTATTCCTTGTCCGATTTTGATCAAATTTTCAATGTTTCGTTTGTCTGATTTTTCTTAATCTGTTCAAATCATATTACTTTCAGCTTGGAGTACCGCTTTAATTGATTTCTTTTTCACCTATTGTGGACTTTACAGATTACTTTGGATGTAGGGTTACAGCCTCCCGTCACATTCAAATTAGCCCATGGTTCAGGACCTGTGTGTCTCAGTGGACAACATGCATTAGGTAAGATTTCGTCAATTCTTTTGGAAAGAAAACTATTAAAGGTTTGTTTATCAGATTGAGTGGGTAAACGTTCTGAGTAAAATCCCCCCTGAAAAAAGAGGGGAAAAAAATCAATGAATTACAGTATATAAACTATTTTCATTATCAGGTTTTTCAATTTCAGTAGGGCCCTGTATCACAAATAAGTTATAACTAATTTTCTCTTGGCCAATCAAATGACTTAAAAGGTTTTATTAGATTATGGAAGAAGTCTGTAACTTTCCATTAATAAGAAATGAATGAAACGGCCATCCTGGGCCCCGTCTTACAAAGAGCAACGATTGATCCAATCAACCGCAACTATGGAAAGCCAGCAATCTCAACATCTAAATTAGATGTTTGTGCAAAATATTTTCTAGATGTGATTTCTATTCATACATTCCCTGTTTTCTTGACAATTCAGTGTGCTTCTCTTGGTTTTCAAAAGGACATTGTGCAAATTTCCTCAAGAAAAATCATGACCATGATGGATTTCCATATGCTTGAGGTTGATCGGATCAATTGTAACTCTTTGTAAGATGGGGCCCCAGAACTCTATTTGTATCTGATTGCTTTCATCCAGATTTACAGGATCATGATGATTTGGGCATAGAAGATGAAGATGAAGGTGAGGAAGAGGAGGAGACCGTCAAGAAGGCTTCAACGAAAGGAACGGATAAGAAGAAAGCTGCAATAAAGGTAATCTACACAAAGAATTATTCACACTTGGGGGGTGTTTCACAAAGAATTAAGTATGACTTAAGTCGCACTTAAATGCCAACGCGTACACGATATGCAACGTGCGATCTTATTGATAGATACGCAGGAGTGCGCGCCCTCTTCGCATGATCTGACCAATGCGGTCAAGCCTTTCATACCGTACGCCACTCGGTATGTAAGTGCGACTCTAAGTCATACTCAAATCTTTGTGAAACACCCCCCAGGACTACTTGAAATTTATGCATGAATGGTGCCCTGGGGAACGTTTCATGAAAGGACTTGTCAGATGTTTTATCAGACAAAAGTCTGTTCAATCCGACAGATACCATAGTGACAATGCATCTTAGCCAATCAAATTCAAGGAAAGTTGTTGTATCATAGAACTTGTGGGGAAAAAAATGTTCACGAACCGCTCCCCTGTTCCTGTGAGACTTGTCAAACTTTCATAACTTTTGTAACTGATTTTTATTTTTCATTGCTTCACTGTCATCTCATTCCTTTGAAATTTATTTCTCTCAGGTCTCCTTTGATATCAATATTGGTAATCATTTTCAGTCAAGCTGACGAAGTAGTTATCAAAATTCCAAAATGGGATTTTTCACACAACTGAATCTTGAAAGACTGTTCACACACCAGCGATCATGTACAGTTATGATTGTTTTTCTTATTCTCGAATTTCAAAGGATGTGAAGGTCCCCAAGAAAGGGAAAGGAGATGAACTAGATGACGATGATGATGAGGAGGAGGATGATGATATAGATGAGGAGGAGGACGAGGAGGAAGAAGAAGAGGAAAAACAAACTGCCAAAGGAAAGAAGAGGCCGGCTCCATCAACGAAAGGTCCAGCTAAGAAGGTATGTATCATGTGGAACCAGGAGTCCGTTCCATTAAGACTTGTTATCATAACAAATGCACAATTTCCATAACAAGTTTACGATCAGCCAATCAAAATTGAATGATTTCAGTAGCTTTAAACTGTCATCGAATTTGTTAGTATAACAAGTTTGATGAAATGGGGCCCTGGGACCACTGTCAACAAGTCTGAGAAGGGTGTGCCCACAATCTCTTTCATATCTATTGAAGTCTCCTGGCTGTACCTTGGTGAATCCCAGGTAAATTCAATTTGAAAGGGGATTACAGGGTACTTTTATGGTTAAGTCTTACCTCAGAGCAGGGCGGAGTCAAAGGGGGCGGTCCAACAGAGTCTGACCGATCCTGACCATCATTGCTCTAATTGCTTCCAGACTGGTTGATCATAAAATTAAAGAAATACATAAAAAATTTAGTGTTACCAAAGACTGAGAATATTAACCAATGGAGGACGTACATTTCTTTATCTAGATCTATATCAACCTGTTAGTTACTCCGCTGCAATTATGCAGTGGAACTAAGAATGGCAAACAGATGAAATAACATGGCTGCACCCATCCACCAGGGCCGATATTTGATTAAAAGTATTGATTAAGGAATCATTTTGCTGGGTTAAGCAAAATGCTTTTAAAAACTCATATTCAGATCACATCTACATGTATGTATTTTACTATATCAATCAAAAAAGCAAAATACTGAAAAATAATCATTGTGATGTCATAAATTTGAAGCCAAATAATTCACAATGTAATGTCTGTAATCCATCTGTGTGCAGGTTTGTATGACTGCGCATGTGACCATTTGTAAACCACACGCAAGCCAGACGTTATCCTGGTAGGTGGCTGACTTAGATTTAAGTTAAATACTTGGCCAAAATATACAATTGAATACCAAAGATGGTTAAGTATATTACTTTGCAAAATGCTTAAAATTCTGGCCGAAGTATAAGAAATGAATACCAGCCATGGATTATAACATAACAGGTCAATAATTTCAAGCAAGAACATTGAGAAATCCTTATCAGTACTATTTCCATAGCTCTATTTTTTCATTAAAGGTTTGAAATTGTGGTATATAGATCTGGATAAGGAAATATAGGTCTTAAAGTGGTTGATATTCATAGTCTTTGGTGACAGTGAGTTTCTTATGTATTTCTTTATTTTAGCAGTCCTTTGTAAAATCATTGGCAGTCACTAATGAAATAAATAGACCCCGAAGACTCGGCCCTACCTCAGAGTCATTGAAGGTAACTTTTAGTTTCACCAAGATGAAAGCCATGTGACAGTTAATGTGAATGTGTATCATTGATTACTTCTGGTGAAAAAGAATAAAAATTGAATTTAAGGGATGGTCCAGACTGGAAATTTTTATATCTCAATGAACAGAGTAAAATTCACAGAGAAAAATGCTGTAAATTTGATCAAAATCAGATAACAAATAACGAAGTTATTGAATTTTAAAGATTTGCATTATTCCAGTGAAACAGTTCTAGGCATGTCTTTATGAATATTCATTAGGTGGGCTGATGATGTCATATCCCCACTTGTTCTTTTGTATTTTATTATATGAAATTAGGTTTATTAAAAAAAAAAATTTACCAAGAAATAAAACAATTGGATTGACAACTGATTAAGTGCATTAGTTATATATTCCGCAACTTATTTCTTCATAAAGGAGACACATCATTTACACATGTATGAAAAAATTGAACAATTGTGATTTCATGTAATAAAATAAGAAAAAGGAAAGTCGGGATATGACTTCAGCCCACCTAATGAATATTCATGACGATGTGCATATAACTGTTTTCACAAATATTGATAAACTTTAAAATTCAATAATTTCGTTATTTGTTATCCAATTTTGATGAAATTTTCAGCATTTTGCTCTGCAAAGTTTACTCTATTTGGATTTAAATATTTTCAGCCTGGACCATCCCTTCAAAGACAAGTGCCTCTTTGGTGCATTCTGGTAACTCCCATGTGACCTCTTCACTGGTTAATCTTATGGTTTGAATTCCTGGATGTCTTGTGTGTCATAAGCGCAAAAAAAGAAGAAATGCCCGGATTTGTGGAATTCTCTTTTCAACCATCTCTCAGCTTCGCACCCATACAAATCAGCATGCATGCATTTCTTTTGATTGAATCATTTTGGTCTGTCATCAGTTTCACAGTTTAAATGAAGAGATTTGTTAGCTTTCATATGGAGTAGATTGTTAAAAACGCTTCAGAAAAACTTAAGAGCGTACACTTTCTCGAGAAAAGCTTCCTAAACTGTCGCACCACATTCTTTGGCCTCCTTCATGATGACATTGACTTGCTTAAGATAGGGAGATGATGCTGTTGACATGCAAGTCAATAGGTTAGAAATGTAGACAGAGCATCAAAGACCCTGCATACCTAATATGGTCCAGGATATGGACAAATTCTCATTTGGGTTAACTATTTGTCATAAAATTACTAGAAATCAATAGTTTCTGCAACCATTCTAATGGGACTTTTCTCAAATGATCTTTTATGAGATACTGTTTGGACAAGTAGATATTGTTTGAGGCGTGATTAACCAGCTCAGATTTGGCGTAACAAGGTTCAGAAAATATCCAAGTGGTGTAAAATTCCTCATGAAATCTAACAAGTCTCTGGCATTGAATGTGTATCCACTATTTGAAGAATCAGATGATTGTGATCGTTCATAACTTTTTTTTTGCTAGATGCTTGATCATGACATCTTCATTTGCATGCTTTTATTTTGTGATGAAAGCATAAATGTTTCTTTGTAGCCTCATTGGTCTGTCAGCACCAGCAGAAAAACGTTTAATTTAATACCAAACTTTCCATCTCTTTTCTGTGAAACTTTGTTTTTGTCTCAAGTTGCCAAAACCAGCTTTTGATGATGAAGATGACGAGGATGATGAGGATGATGATGATGCCTTAGATTGGAAGGTTTGTCTGAAGTAGAATAGAAATCAACTTGCTCCTACTCCTCTCCCTCCCAAACACCGTTCTTCTTGCCGCTTTTTGTGTTTGTCCAGTTTATGTTTTAATGGGAAGATGGTTACGACTGCCTGCCTCAAAAACCTACAATAAATTAAGCCGTATTGCATTATTTTCTTACAAGTTTTTGATTTTTTTTTGTACATTAAGTATATCACTACACAATCATTTCACATGCGCTCCTAAAAATAAAATAGAAAATAAGTCATCACGAACCATTAAGAAATTAAATTTTTGCATTTTATATTTCATAAAATGGGGCAGCTACTCATTTATGACGTCACAAATCAAAAACTTGAAATTCTAATTATTTTCTTAAATGTTTAATGGATTTTGCTCAAACCTTCACCAATATTTTTTATCATTTTCTTATCTGCTATTTTTACAGCAAACTTTTATGAGGGTGAACTTCTCCTTTAAGAGTATGAAAACTTGTCAAATGAAACAGCGACAAATCATCTCAGAAAGATCCCATATATTAATAATAATAATTATAATAGGCATTTATATAGCGCCATCCATCTAGAAGTATTCTATTCCGAGGCGCACAAGTAAAGAAAGAATGAGAGAGTTCAGATGAGTGTCAGAGTACCAATAACTAATACTATTAAAAAAGATAAGACTTCAGTTTAGATTTGAAGGTCTCCAGTGATGATTTATCTAACAGAAGAAGAATTTCAGGGAGAAATTCACATTAGGAGAAAGGGTTTGAAGTTTATTGTTCATCCACACGTGATTCATGCATACTTTCTAAGATCTATCAGAACTAAGCAATCCAACAAAATGGTCCAAAGGAAATGCTTTGATCTCTTTTCTGGTTGATTTTTACAATAATATCATATTAATTTTTGACTTTAGGTAGTTAAATGAATCTGAATTTTGATGTTTGAAGCTCTTTGGATTTATTTTGGTTAATTACATGGCTTGTGGCTTATTGTAGGTTTTGAGCTAGGTTGGTGCTTGAAGGGTATCATGTTGTGCTTATTAACATCAAGTCTTATCTTTTCTCTTTGGTTTAATTTAGTTATAACATATGTGACCCTGCACTCTAAAACCAACAATAAGTTGCCTAGGCAAGGTTCTCTGTAAATAGTCAAAATAATAATAGTAATAATCTGCTTATTTATTTTTATAATGCGTTTAAGACATACATTGTATGTGTCTAAGCGCTAACAGATTAATTGTTAACCCTATCATCGGATTCAATCATAATCTGATCTTCAAAATTTCCTCATTATGTAAAAATTCGAAGTTGTAAAGTTAAATGAGAAATGAGATACAAGAGTGTTTTGGCACCATTTGTTAGTGACACTGCATGGATATTTCACCGCTATTTTACAGTGTGCACATCTCATGCGTTAGTCAAAGCATGTTTTCTCCTGATCAAACCTTGTCTTCTCCTTATTCTTTGAAGTTCTCGCAATATTTCTCCTTCATTCAATTAAATACTTGTGTATTGTATTGTTGATCAATCCAAATACTTAGGATCTTCTTCTTCAAATTCAATAAAATTGTTTGCTTTGGGGTGTAGGGTAACATATATCTGTCAGCTGGGCAACTTTGTAAAATAATATTCTGTTCATCCTCCCCCTATATTTTTTCTCAATATTTCCTTCTCTTCTCCTAACTTCTGAATCTATGATTAGTTGAGAGCATACAAACTTATTAATTTGAAAGCAGAGACAATTCATTTCAGGAGGGCTCTTTGAACGAGTGGTTGTAATCTTCATATTTCCTGGAATTTTCCAACCATTGGAGCTATGGTACAGCACATTTCTTTCTTGTTTTTATTTTTTATTTATAAAGAAGATCCTGTTGTGTTTCTTTAGGTAATATAGATCCAACGGAGATGTTCTGACCTGAAACACCAGAAGTTATGACTTGATATCACATTGTTGCAACTTGTGAAAAAATAATTTTCTGGTTTTAGGAGGATTAGCGAGTTTTGAGTCTGACATAAACTGTTGGTCATAAGATTTTGTGGAAGTAAAGGAGTTTTGGTTTCTTCATGTCAATTTTTTCTTTCAAGTTATAGAAACATGAACCAAATCCTAATATAGCAAACTGGAGGATAAACAAACTATGGTTGTATTTGTACATTATCTTCTGTGACATTTCTTTTGACATCTGTCATTTTCATAATTTTCCTACCAAAATTTTGCAGAAAGTCATTTTGTAAGCAAAAGAGGAGCGCACCAAATTGTCAAGACAATAGTGAATGTATGAGTATCCATCATATCAAGAAAACATTTGAACAAACATATATTTAAGATGTTGGCGCAGCTGGCTTTCCATAGTTTTGGTTGATCGGATCAATCGCAACTCTTTGTAAAACGGGGCCCAAGAGTTGGAACAGTTTCTGAATTGTCCTACAAAGTTTGAGGGCATGGACGAGTGCTGAGTCAATGGAAGAGACAATGGCTCAACCTTTTTTTGTGTTTTAATTTGGTTCTCTTTTAAATAAAGCGATTTATTTATTTCTTTGTACTTTCATTAGGTACATGACGATAGCATGAGGTAGAGAAATGAGTACAGTAGTCCTTCCAGAGCAATGGTATCAACACTGACATTAAAATGAAAGACAGCAACATAATTCATTTTGATCACTAACTCTAGCTTTTCATAAAATGAATTCTTACTCTTTTAGTTTCTTTAGGTCAACGAGAACGGGAAGCAAGCAGAAAGTTTTCAAAAGTTTCATCTTCGAACTGATATGCGCTTATGATGAGGATGAAGTGTACCACGACATCAAATTACTTGCACACGTTATAGGCAAAAAAAATTACCATTTATAGTATGAATTCTAATATAACTTTTTTTCTTACATCCATCTTTCTTGCTTTTAAAGTCATATATACTTTCTTAGGCCAAGAGGAACAATGAACAAATTTAAATCAAGGATGGTCATCATGATGAATGACCTTAAGAAGTTCTACACTAAATCTAAGTTCATACCCAGATGGAATTAGAATTCTTATTCCTTTGGCAAGCTTATACCTAGTTCTCACCGTCACGATTCGCACTATGATTAAAATTGTGATCTAAATTGTGGAATAATCGTAGTAATCGTGTCAGGTCTCATGAGGTATTGAGGTCAGTCGTGGCAATCATTATTTATTGAAGAAAAGATTTGGACGGCTCAAATATCTTTCGCAATGAGCTATGAAAGGCCGATCGGGACGGATCAAACGATGATGGAAACGAGGTATTAGATTGATAAGGAATGGGATGAGCAAGATGGTTCCACGAAGGATTCATGATGACCAAGATGAAAGATGAAAGGAATTGCTTTACTACATTTAAATTCATCTTGAATTTGATTTCTTCTTTGAGCTTGCCAAGGTTGATAAGGATGGCAGAAGCAAGAGGAAAGCTACAAACGGTTCCATCGAGAACGGCCATGCTGACGATGACGAAGACGACGAAGAAGATGAAGATTTCGAGGTGAAAGACGATGAAGATGAGGAAGTCACCAGCGGAGAAGAAGAAGAAGAAGAGGATGATGAGGAGGAGGATGAAGAGGTTTATATTCTACAGAGATAAATGTGATGTCATTGTGTATTTTGTTTTCATGTAGTATCTTTAGAGAGATCACTTCATCTGTTGCATCATCAAATGTATGATTTTCCGTTTTAGTCGTCACTGCCATATTGATCTATTTTCTCATTTTGAGTTTGAATTTTCTTATGTCATTACCACCATCATCGCTTATTGTTACTCAGTTTTTTTTTTTCCTTTTAGTTTTGTAACCTGTTGAGAAGCTATTGTCTACTCTAACACTTCAATAACCACTTTTCTGCGGATTCCAAGAGCTAACACCCGTTATCAATGACTCCTTGAGTTGATTAATGGCCCCAAAGTGTCTGTTAATCTTGAGTTTCATCAAGTTGTGTACTATTCATAAAATCACAAGATTTCTCTTTTTTTCATATATTCTGTTGTGTGTTTCTAATCTGAACAGATGTTTAATATGAAGTCCTAATCAATCTCCTGTACCATGCGGTGTGTTTGTTACTGCAACACTTACATTGTTTAATGTATGTGATTAATACTAATAACATTCGAATGTACTGTTCTTTCTTTTTCCTTTCATGACTGGAGATTCGTTGATTCTCAGTCAGTTTAATTCTTGACAGCTTAAGTTAATCTCATTTTGTAGATTAAAATACTCGCTGTTGATAGGCTTTGAATGGAATGTTCACAGATTCATTAATCACCAATCTCTTGAAGTACTTAAAAACAATCTTATTGCAATATGATTGTTATTGTTGTGGTTGGAAGTCACATATTTTCACTTGCCTTAAGATAACCCCATTTTCAGTTCAAGTGAAGTTGAAATGAGTATCTGGGATGTCTGTTACGGGAGATATAAGTGTAATAAATAATCCTATGATAGATATGACTTTACACACTAAACCAGGAGCTATTTCCTAAAACTATGCACAAAGTCACTCATAATATTATGAACAAATACAATATGAGGATCCCAAAGATTTTGTTGAGGTTTTCTGGAAGTATATCTGCTCTTTAAATCCCATTTTGATTTTGATTTGGAATTTTTTTTTAAATTTCACGGAATTACGTAATAATGTCATGAATGTTAATCATAATGATAACTACATAAAAATGGAAAAATGTATAATGAATATATTCTAATTTTAAATATGAGTAAACATGATTTAGCGAACCATATGGCTTTCCATATTCCATTCTGTTGTAAAGGAGCCCTCACATGTGGATATGATATGCAAAGTTCTGAGGGGGCCACTTCCATTGATGAGTGGATACCAGGCACGAACAAAGAAACGCGTAAAAAGGATATCTTCAAGATTGGGCACGTTACGTATGTAACGTGATAAGGGTGTCAAAAACACTAAAACACTGAAAAAAGGCTATATATCACTAGGAAATCTACGTGTTTATGGTCAAATTTGCGAGGGTATAAAAGGCAATGCTTTATAAAAAAGTACTTTTTGCCCCAACACTACGTGTTTAGAGTCCGATTTGAGCGAGGTGGGGCGGTACTAGGTAAAGCCAAAATGGGTATAAAAAAGCCGACGTCCGTGATCACGTCCGTGACATAACAATTATAATATTTGTGAAGGTTTTGCTTTGTTTCCAATTCTTTTTAAGAGTAGGGTTTCACACAGCCATACTTGTTAAGGGGTGCATTTTCAGAATGTGGAAAATACTTGTTTAGGGTGCTTTTCGAAACCCCATGGTTGCGCCTGGTATCCACTTGTCAATGGAAGTGCCCTCTCCCCCCTCACCCCTCCCCCCCACCCCCGGGCCATCATAGTAGGTCTACTGTATGTATGGAAAGTCATGTTATCCTTCAATCCCATTCTTGATGGCAAGCTTTTCATTCTTGAATTGCATTTTCTTTAACAATACAAAATTTCAAGCATCCAAAGTCTTTATATGAAGTATCATTTGTGTTAACAAGACAATTCTTGGTCACAAGAAATGGGAGCAAGAAAATGGCTTGCCAAAGGCTAGGTACGTTGACATACACTGGCTGAAACGTTCTGGTGTGAAAGCCCCATTAAGATGATTGTAAATATGAAACACTTCCTGCATTCTGTAGGTTTATTACATGTATTTGAGGTGAAGTAGTTATTAGACCACTTTCGTACTAAGCTGTCATACGTTATGGTCCAATAATTATTTCCCAGGCTGTGTATTTGCTGTAATGATATTTCTTTTTCTTTTCTTTCACAGATGGCCCTAGGGGATGATGATGATGAAGAAGATGATGAGTAAGTATTGTTTCAGTAGAAAACTTAAAAAATAATTTGTGGGTGTGAGAAGAGGGCATAAGTTTACCGGTGAGGGGGGATTTTTCTAAGGTTGCGAAAGTGGCAAAACGTTTTTACACTGCCTTTCTTTTCAACAATTTGCATGAGGGGGTTGAATGGGGTGCGATTTCTTTTTGAGTAATTGGTGTGTATTCTGAGATTATTAACATATTTGCTATGAAAGTCCGGGGTTCGATTCCCGGCCCGGCCCTTGACCAAGGCATTCTTGTCTACATTTCTCTTTTAACTCGCATCAAATAAAGGAAAAAGCTTCATGCATTATTGATTAACATGTTTATATGTTTTTTTAATATTTGCTAGAATTTAAGATTCTTCCTGTTAAAAATTGATTTTTACTTCAATTCAATTCAGTTAAATTTATTGACCATTAAAACAAAAATCAAATGTTTACAGAAAAGACATAATACAAAAATATAATACAAAATACAACATAAAAAGAGTCTTATAAATCAAGTACAAGTTACAAGGAACGAATATGGTCAGAACCCCTGAGAAGCAAAACTGCTTATAATCAGGGCCCTACAAATATCCAAATTTCATAAATGGGTAAAAAAATTACCAATAAAAAAAGACACACGATGCAAACACACAGAAGATAAGCAGACAATATACTGTTATTATAATTATTATTATGAAAAAAAAATAAATACAAATTACAGAGGGAGATTGGAATTTTTTAGAGAATGAAATAAAAATGACTTTGACAATGCCACTTCAATAATTAATGTCTGCCTGAATTCAAAACTCTGAAGATCCTGCTGCATTGTGGGATGGTGTTGATGGGTTATTGGGGGAGGGAACATTTTCCTTGTATAAGCAAATACTCCTTTAGCATTCTCATCCCCTCTCACAGTACTCCGGTGATGCCCCTCTATCTACAGTTTGCATCTGATTAATGGCAAGTGATATAAATAGACTCGCCTACAATCTGGTTTGATTTTGTAACTTGGTGCTAGTCATCTTGATGGAGATGTTATTTGGCAGTTGTCAGACATGAATAATCATTAGGAATCATGGATACATGTGTGGTGGACCTAACAAACAACATCCTCGGCTTCTTAATAGCATTGAGTGTACTGTGAGACAAAATATATGGACCACTTCCGAGATAACGATTTCTCCCACTGCTAAGTTATATGACTTAATATACCGGCAACCGCCTACTTTGGGCGGGGGCATGATGTTTTCGGGTTGTCTCTGCGTCTGTATGTCACATTTTACAGATCAACTTTAAATTTGCAAGTATGTATATAGGAATTGTAGTAATACTTGAGATTTGTATAGCGCACTTGCCATCTTGATTAGATGCTCAAGGCGCTGATGAGTTTTTTGGAATGTCAAGGTCAAAGGTCAAGTAGGTCACTGAATGAAACATCTGAATTCTTGCAATAATTTGGGAACTGAATGAGGGGTCAATTTCAAACTTCATGTGTGCATAATTGGAGGGATGATGATCCTAGTATAATTTGGGGTCAAAGGTCGAAAGTCGCGGTCGTCATTCTATACCTGGAAATATCTCTTTCTCGCAATAACTGAAGCACTGTTTTAGGAATTGATTTCAGGCTTGGCTCTGTTTGTGTATGTGAGTGAGGATAATGCACATAATTAGTATTCAGGAGGTAGAAGAGGAGAGGGAGAGGTAGGGGAATGGAAGGGGAGGGGGAGGGAGGAGTGGCAGGGAAGGGGGAGAGGTGGGGAGGGGGAAGGGAAAGAGAAGAAAGAGTAAAAGGAGAAGGGGAGGGGGAGGTTAGGAAGGGGGGAGTAGGATGAAAAGGGAGGAAGAGGAGAGAAGAAGAGGGTACAAAGAGGAAGTTGAGGAGAAGGAGGGAGGGAAATGAAAAGTTTAAACAAGAACATGAAGGAGAAAAGGCTATTTTGATTATAAACACAATGTATTCAGCTTGCAACATAAAAAATGTTTGAAACCAGCCCCAGAGCGTTGCCCTCCAGATGCTAATGCAATGAATCATTGTTATCAGTCGAGAAGCCGATATGACGCAGGAAATCGGTCTTGTACGTCTGCCCTCTTAAGTTTTATGAGACACATCCTCGCCCGATTACGGGTCTGTTTTCAATTCTGTGTCAGCTCCCACTGATTCAAAGTGCATGGTTGCATCTGCCACTGATTAGGGTCCACCTTATATCATTCCTGTTGTGGACAAGGACACCAGGGGGTCCCGTCCGGAAAAGATGACATAAATTATGACATGGTCTCGATTCCCTGATGCGCTTCCTTGTTGCAACGGTTTTGAAACTGTTCCGCACGTTTGGCGGGCGAAGAGTGATGCCATCGTCGCGGAATCGAGAGGGGAGATTCGTTTGGAAGCCGTCGAAATTGACGCCACATTCCTCGGGTTGTTGTGATACAAATCAAGGAATATTGGTTTGAGATGGGCAGGATGGATGGTGAAGATGATGACGGGATCAACAACTATTTTGACCTTTCTCTGAGAGGGAGAGTGAGAATATTATTCAAAGAGGATTGAAATGAAGTTAAAAGATTAATCATTGTATTACATAGATTATGTAGATTGAAATCTTCGATGGGTCAATATGCAGTCACATGATCTTGGCTGCGAGGGATGCATTTGGTATATTCTAGGTTTTTACATCACCTCTGAATATTTATTTATTTTGTTTTGTTTACCCAGGGTAACCCCACCAGTGGACTAAGCACTGTTTTTCTTGGGGGCCCTGCATACAAGTAACAAATACATACATATAATAAATACAAACAATGAGAAAGTATTGAACAAGGAAGAAAATATCAAAGAGACAAGCAACCTGCAGGACATACACACAGACATACTGAAATACATGTGTGTATGTAGAATAAAAGTCAGCATATATATTGTGCATATGCAAATCCATATAAGTATATATTCCCTATGATCATGTTTATTGATAACTGCGTTATATTGTGAACGGTGCTGTATATTCACTGAGGTGATGTCTCTCACTGCTTATGAGCTGTATAATCAGGAAGTTTGCTTGATGTGCTCACTATTGTGTATTCTTAGATTGCCAGAAGCATGTGCTACATATGTAGCTTTGTTTTCTATTATGACGTGGATGGATCAGGGCTATAGCAGGCATTGAATTAAACTTTATTATCCCCTTACGAAAACATGCCTTTCACCGGTGCATTATAAATATGAGCATTTACAAATGAAGTGAAGTTTCCAAATGAGATGACAAATATGAATGTTTAACATGCCAGCAGACTCTGATAATGAATCTAAATGGACTTTATACAGAGTTGTGTGCCTTGATTATTTGTTTTATATATAACAGCTCCCCTCCAAATTTGATGACGATATTGATGATGTTAATGGTGATGATGATGGTGGTGATGATGGTGGTGATGATGGTGGTGGTGGTGTTGGTGTTGTTGATGATGATGATGATGATGATGATGATGATGATGATGATGATGATGATGATGATGACGGTGATGATGATGATGATGATGATGATGATAACTATGATGGTGGTGATGATGATTGATGATGGTGGTGGTGGTGGTGATGATGGTGGTGGTGATGATGATGATGACGATGATGATGACGATAATGATGATGGTTTTGTTCATGATGATGATTATGTTGATATTTGTGATGATGATGATGGTCATGATCATGAAAGATTATTGATTATGATTTCCTTCTCATTTCAGCGAGGAAGACGAAGATGAGGAGGAGGATGAGGATGAAGAAGAGGAGGAAGAGTCATCACCTGAAAAGCCAACTAAGAAAGGAAAGGTAAGTTATACATTGATGACCCATCCCTCAAATTTCAAGTTATTGGACAACATTCCGTTGATTTTAAAAACACTGATGGTAATACAAAATGGTATGAACATAGGAGTTTGTAGTTTAGATAATCTGATATGAAAGTTTCAAACTGATTAAAAGTGAAATGTACATTTTGTAGATTTAAAAACACTTGATACATGAAAATATAAATGAGCTGTAGTTTAGATACTGATACAAAAATGTCGTACTGTTGTACAATGTATCCCTGAGAAGTACATTAAAACGTTCAAACAAATTCCAGTTCTTGTAAAAGCTGTTTGTATTTCCACTTCATAAGAAATAATTTTGTTACCTAACATAATATAACCATATTAGGTATAGTTTATAACAAATAAAAGTCTGAAATCTCAATTTAGAATGTCCATTGGATTACAGTCTGAAAGTGAAAATGTGATTTATTTCTTAAAGTGATATTTAACAATGACATGATCCATCATTTTAACAGCCCTGTTGAACTTTCTTTTGATCTGTATTTGTAACCTATCCAGTGCATTTCATTATTTATTTTTTGTGCTGATTTCAGGTTATTTTAAAGGAATTATCATGCTATCCATATGCATATTTCATCTTGACTTGGGTATTTGTTTTCATAGGGATGGTCCAGGCTGGAGATATTTATATCTCAATGAATAGAGTAAAATTCACAAAGCAAAATGCTGAAAATTTGATCAAAATCGGATAACAAATAACAAAGTTATTGAATTTTAAAGATTTGCATTATTCCGGTGAAACAGATCTAGGTATGTCTTGATGAATATTCATTAGGTGGGCTGATGTCATATTCCCACTTGTTCTTTTGTATTTTATTATATGAAATTAGGTTTATTCACATTTTTCTACCAAGAACTGAAACAATTGGATTGACAACTGATTAAGTGCAGTAGTTATTTCTTACCGCAACATATTTTATCATAATGGAGAAACATCATTTACACGTGTATGAAAAAATGAAACAATTATGATTTCATGTAATAACATAAGAAAAAAGGAAAGTGGGGATGTGACATCATCAGCCCACCTAATGAATATTCATGACAATGCATCTATTGTTTTCACAAAATATTGATAAAATTTAAAATTCAAAATTTGTTATCCGATTTTGATAAAATTTTCAGCAATTTGCTCTGTGAATTTTTCTGTATTTATTAAGATACAAATATTTTCAGCCCGGACCATCCCTTTAAGACTGCCTTTGTCTCAAAACTGTTTATAAAGCATTGTAGGAAAATTCTTTTAAAGGAGATTTAGTTTGAAATTCTTCACTTTGTTATACATTGATCAGTCGGGGGGGGGGGGGGACTTATTTTGCCAAATATTTTGAAAACTCTTTGAAACAATTTTTTTATATTTATTATACTATCATAGGATTTGTTTTCATATTGTGCATATTTGAGGCATTTTGGGGATACAAAAAAAGTTTTGTTAAATTTTATTAAATTTTATTAATATACCCAATATTGATGGGTATTTGAAAAATAAGAACAGTAAAACATGATTTTTCAATAAATCAATTTTAGCAATTAAGTTTAATGCATTGAGCTCAAAGCTAAAAAGTAAAAATGAAACTTGCTAATACATTAAAAAATGAACTAAAATATTCTAAGCATTTTTGTTTCTGTATATCACCAGAGGAATATTGAGAATACTGCCATCTGTGGTGAATTTTATGTAGTTGAATGCTTCCCCTAGTCAATTACATACAGTTCTACATGTTGAAGAGTAACAGACTGAATTTTAAAACAAGTTGTAGTGATTAGTGGATACATTTAGTACACTTAGTGAAACGAAGGGGAAAATGGGGGAGCAAGAAAGGGATATGACTTTAATCGTCAAGGTTACGCCTATGACTTTAATCGTCAAGGTTACGCCTATGACTTTCACAATACCACAGGGACAAAAGAATGAATTGATCTGTAACAAAAGATAAAGTTGCAAAATCACTCCAGATATGTACAATATTTGATTTGTTAAAAAGAGTTTCTGACAGGTTGCAGTGTAAATAAGACACGCTTGCAACAATGCTAGGAAGTTACGTCTGAGAGAGAGAGGGGGAGAGGTGTTAGGTGGTTAGAGGGAAAGAGGGGAGCAATGGAAAATGAAGAAATTAAAAAAGGGGAGAGGAAACGTTGAAAGGAAGCACCAGAAAAGGGGAGAGAAAGTCGGTAGAGAAAAAAAGGGGCACGGATTAATAGGGGATTGAAAAATGGATTGAGAGAACGAATGTAGAAGAGATAGAATATATTGAAAGATAGAGGAAAAGGGAATAATACGGAAATGGAGAGAAAAGAGGGCTAATGTTGTAGAGTGATTGAGGAGCTGTAGTGGAGAATACTTTACTTTATGCTAATACTTTACTGGGCGTGGGCAGCATAAATGAAATAGATTTTCTTTCCTTCTCACTACGTCAATCTTACCACCATCCATCATTGTCGTAGACACCCTTTATGATCTTGTTTACCCCATCTATTTAAAATTCCTTCACACTGCGCTTTCAGCAAGAGCAAAGGTAAAACTTCTATGGAGAAAGGAATATTTTGAGGACTATAAAATTCACTTGTTTATGAAGTTCAGTACCAAATATTGCTGGATTTGTATTTTTTTAGGAATATGAGTGACACTTTATTGAACCTAGTCGAAAATTGTCCATTCTCTATGGATAGAACTTTTTGGTTCAAACAACGGGATTTTACATGTAAATATGAAAACTTTCCAGATATAGCAATATTTAGTGTTTGCAAAAACTGGATTTCTGAATATTAGTTTATGAATGATAGGTTTTTAGTGATATTTTCTTAAAACTAGGCTAGAATGCAAACAAGATGAAAATTATATTGATATTTCCTATTTTGAACAAAACCCTTTCAGATTGATAGAGAGGTAGAAATAGACTGGTATAAAGTTGAGAAATGGGTCAATGGTACTATGTAGTATGTATGGTTGGAATCCTCTTGATTTGTTTTTTTGTAATTTTCTTTGTTGATTTTGTTTTTATATGCCCGTCCTAGACAGGACGTATTATGGTATCACGCTCGGTGTCCGTACGTTAACTTTCCTTGTAAACGCGATAACTTCAGTTTGACTTGAGCTAGGCTCATGTAACTTGGTGTGTATGATACTAGCATGAATCCCAGAAAGCCTATTGATTTTAGGTCAAAAGGTCAAAGGTCAAGGTCATAGTGACATGCTATCATCTTACCCTTCTGCAGTCCTTTTTATGCTTGACCAATAACTCAATTTTCCGTGTTACAGGCAGGCATATTATGTACTTGCTTTAGCGACACTTGTTATATTTACAATAAATACTTAAATTAAAAAAAAAAAAAGAAATAGGTCAACGTGACAGTGTGTATTTGAATGAACTAAATTTGTTTTTTTCAAATGTTTTGATCCTTCTGCTTGGTGAACAAGTTTGATATCAGGGTTCAATTTGGAAGTCTTTTAGATTCCATTTTTTTTTCTTAATGAATAATAATTTCCATGATCATGCATTGTTGTGTATCAGATATATAAATATCTGATACACACAACAATGCATGCTCATGAAAATTATCGATGCAATTGGGTTTTTTCTTTTATATTTCCTCTTTTTGCCTCTATAAATATGTATGAATAGAATATTATGGCCAATATTCTTATACAGACATGCTATTGTATAGATATGAAAAGATTATAAGTAGCATGTTAAAGGAGAATGGAATGATAGCATAATATTTTCAGCACATTGCATACTTCAGAAGTGGTTATAGAATATATAAAGAAAAATGAGATAAACTAAACATATATTTTTCTTTTGATTTGGGAACCCAACCAATATTGATGTAATTTAAAATCATAAAATTTATCCAATAAAACTATCCAATAAAACACATTTTATTGTATATCCTCTAAATCAGAACTGTTGAGGGCATATTTTTTTATATAATCCATCCAGTAATGAGTCAAAGTGGTGAGAAGCTCTTTGGGGATTAATCAAAACTTCAGTTTGAAAGGTATAATTGATCTTTATTGATGGTAATTTTCCATCGTAAGTCAGAGTTTATTGGGTTTTTAGTGATTTCTAAACTCCTTCCAAACATTAATTTAATGCTGAAATACCATCAATATTAAGCACACACACTAAAGCCATAAATTGTATTTCAATATAACACACACTATTGTTGAATTGCATTTTCTAGAGGCTGAAACTGAATTTTCTTCTGTTTGAAACTTTTTTTTAAAAATTCAAACGTGAAGATTCTTTCTTAATATTTTTAGAGATTTTTTCCTTGTTAATAGTAATTTTCCAAAAGTCTTCCCCAATGAAATGCAGCATCCAGGTGCATTCACATTTACCAGGAATTCTTGAGTTTTACCATTGGAATTTCCATTGAAATGGTCTTTAAAATTGTAACAAAGAGACTTCAGATATGATGACTTTGGTCTCAGAAGGTGCTAAATCCATCTTTGTTGATTTAGAGAACATGTGTGTCTTGCTCTATTTTTGTTGGTATATTTGGATAAGTAATATTGGAATGTATTGTTGCTTTGATATGGAGGGTGATAAGGATAGCAATGGCAGGTTTTTAATAGCACTCGTGTACACCGTGTTGTAACACTTGGGCCTCTGTTACACACACCTCTAAAGTGCTCTGAGGCCGGCCCCGCAGGGGACTCGACGCATTTTTTTTCAAAACCGAACTGATGCTGGCTTGAACCGAGTCCACCTCTGGATGTGGTCTGAAGCCAATGCGAGTCCGCCCTCAGTCCCGCAATCAGTATGCGTAACACCAAAGTGTATTCGGGCTGGCTTACATCGAACAGTGATAGTGGACAGTAGTTTTCTAGCTAAAACGATGCACTGAATTACATGAAAAGTCAGGTGACTCCTGTCACATAAATAGGTGATGTGAAGCCGGCTTAAGTGTAGACACACATTTGCAGGCGTGAACGCGGCTCCAAAGCCAGCGTCTGGGCCGGCTTCACACCCGACGCATGCATCACAGGGGCCTTAGACTACTATGACCCCGTTCTCATTTACCGTCCTAAAACTAGTTTAGTAGAAACTAGTTTAACATATGAGAACGGTCGAATCGATCTTTGAAGCGATCTTTCAAACCAGTTCGGAAAACCACCTCGTGATGTAGTTTTCATGATCGCTTTGCCTCGTTAAACTGGTTTTAGCGTAAGTGAGGACACAACTGTTCTTAAGGAAGCGATTTTCGCACAGTTTGAGCATGCTACTCCACACACTGTGTAGAATGCCTACAATGCTGTTTCAAATTTCGCGTGAAACATGTGCCCCCCACTGTCGCTGATCAAATGGGAATGCTAGAAAATCGATCTTTCAAACTGGTTTCCTGAACCGATTTCCAGTAAACTAGTTTCAGAAAGTATAATGAGAACGGTGTCTACAAGACTGACAGAATAACATCCGTCTATCAATAACTCAATTTCATCAAAAGTGGATATGTTACCTTTTGGAAGTGATTGTTACCGTCCTTGAGGTAAAAACAGACATTCAAGATAAGTCATTCAATTTCCAGTGGATTATTGTGTTTCTTTAATTGAAGTTATCAATGCCTTACATTAGAAGTTAATGTAATTTCACAAAGTTCAATAGACAGTTTTATCTCTTTTTGTTCATAATATCGCTTGCCACTGGCAATCTGGTATTTTGGATAATTGAATGGAAAGATCATTTACCAAGTTCACTTTATATTACGTTATTTACATTATTTACGTATTCGAGAGATCAGCGTCCAACAAGCCAAGCTTCTCAGCTGGTCTCTCTTTTCATTTAACCCCTTTCTTTTTTTAATATACACAAGAATACTCATGCTTTTAAGAATGTTAAGTTTTATGAAATGATGATATAAGTATCGTATTTTGTTCGTATAATTTACATTACCCAATTTTAGCAAATGTAAGGTCGTTACTTTTGTTCATTTTTGTAATTGTATTTATGTATTTGTATTTATGTATTTTTGACTTGTATGTGAAAAATGGAAAGAAAAGAAATGAAATAAATCAATAAATCTAAATCTAAAAAGATCTAAAATCTAAAAAATAGCGAAGAAAAAAACTGAAACATGTCAGATTATTTTCTTTTTCCCATATTTTCATTACCTATTATATTTGTAAATCTTTTCTCATACAATTTACCTTCTCTAGTATTCATACTTCATATTCCCTATCAGAATTCTTATAGGTCAACAATATTTTATCATGTTTTAATAGTTTTAATTTACAACAATTCTAACTGTAAGCAAATCATTTTATTCTTCCAGTTGCACAAGACAGGCAATTAATTGGAAAACGTAATTGATTTTAGGACATAAAATTGAATTGCAATTGAGGACAAGTTTGTACCAGGCCCTCTTATTGCATAAAGGGCATTGGTTTATGAATGTAATGCAGGATGACTAATTACCTTTGGTAAACATTTGGAAATTTATCATCAGTCCAAAGACATCAATAATAATATATGCCACTTTTTTTTAATAGTGTCAAGTTATTTTAATGAGTCATTCCGTTCATGTTCATGACAAAACTCCCTATTTTTTAGGGGGTATTTTGTTGAGTGCAGAATACATCAAACAAATTGTCTTTGTCATGAACTAATATCTGGCATTTTTCAAATGGTGTATTTGTGAGTCAGATTTTTCTTTTATGCCGTACAAGCCAGATGTCAATTTCATGGAAAATACGTACATGTGAAATATCAAACAAAAGAACAAGTAGACCATGTCTTACTTTATTTGAAGTGTGAAAAAGATAGGAATCCATGTCAAGTTGTAGATTTTTTAAAATATTCATTGAACTTGATTCTATTTCTTGAAAAAAAGAAAAGAATGGGATTAGGGGATAAAGATTCAATTTGAATCGAATCTTCATAGCTAGCATGTGCTCGATATGGACTAAAATACAACAACAGACCTACCCATTTTTCCCCCTCTGTAACATCAAACAAACTATTTTTAGTCTCAGTCTCAGATCTCCAGAGTATTTTTTTCTCTCTCTCCCATTTTCTCTTGTCACTCCCTTTCCTTGAACATTCTCTTTCCCCCTCCCTTCTCCACATTTCCCTCTCTTTCCTTTCATTGTATTCCCCTCTTTCTCCCCATTTCCCTCCCCTCTTTCCCCCTCCCCCTCTTCTCTCACATGTCCCCTTCCCTTCTCTTCCACGCTCCCTTTCGTCCCTCTCCCACTCTTCCTCTTCTCTTATATCCCGCTCCCCCTTTTCTCTTTCCCCCTCCCCCTTTCCTCGTTCCCCCTCTCCTCTCACCTGTCCCCTTCCCTTCTCTTCCACGCTCCCTTTCGTCCCTCTCCCACTCTTCCTCTTCTCTTATATCCCGCTCCCCCTTTTCTCTTTCCCCCTCCCCCTTTCCTCGTTCCCCCCTCCTCTCACCTGTCCCCTTCCCTTCTCTCCCCTTCCCACTCTTCCTCTTCTCTTATATCCTGCTCCCCCTCCCCTCTTTCTCCTCCCCACTCCCTCTCCCCGCCCCCTCTCCCCTCTCTCTCCCCTCTCTCTCCCCTCTCTCCTCCCCTCTCTCCTCCCCACTCCCCCTTCCCCTCTTTCATTATGTCCCTATTCAAGCAAACTTAGTGACCCAGTGAACTCCAAAGCACACTATAATAAAAAATTCTATGAAAATTCGCTCTGAAAAGGGTGTGTTTGGTTTGGATGGAGGCACGCGTAATGTTTTCAAGGACTTGAATCAGCATTCATATCATGAAAGCTGATTCATTTTCCAAGATTGTTTGATTTAAAATTGAGAGAAGGGGAGAAAAAAAACTGTTAAAATGAGAAAAATAAGCAATACTGAAGTCATTGACCCTCTACATGATCCAGTGCTTGTAGTATTAGAAGAAAAAAAATTTGATCAGATTATTGAAACTTCTTTGTCGTACATATTTTCATATCTGATAACGTATGGTATTTTTCATAAGTTTGTACATTTTCTTAATGAAAAATCTTTTTTGTTTTTTGCTAACTTGTTTTCAAATCTGTAAACTGGTATTTGTGTCGCTCGAAAGTTTCTAATTGCATACATGCAGTAATTTGCCTTTCATCTCTGATAACACAATTTATTCAAGGCAAGATTAAAGATGTTTCTTTTATTTGGGTAATGCCCCTAGACCTTAAATGAATTGTTTTTGTTGAAATGTTCAACTCTGAATGCTAAAATGAACAAAATAATAATAAAGTTGATTTCTCTGTATTTATAGAAGCACATGATGCAAGTAACTGCATGTATTGGCTGAATTCTTTTTTTCTTTGACAATGAAAGAGTAAATATTACTATCGTTTGATAGTTGGGAATAATATGTAGCTTTTAACAATTTTCAACTGGACGTCTGTATTAATAGAGAATATTGTTTCACATCTGATAATGGAAACTTTCTCATCTCGTTTGAGTTGGTATTATTTCGTTATAATCTTTATGCAGTAAGTAGTTGAATATGGAATATACATGTACATGTAGCAAGATGAAAATGAAAAGGGAAAAAGTTGAGATATTTGACCAAATGCCAGGTGATCACAATGATTAAATATTTTCTATTCTTCTCTAGGGAAAGGTGAATGGGACAGTGAAACAAAAGGCTACGCCAAAGACACAGGTATGTAATGATGTATGTAAGCCAAGGATTATTTTCTGGCAGGGTTACTTCTTTTTAACCACTTGGTTTTATGACTATTCCTATTGGCAGTATGAAATATGAGCTGATTTTGTACACGATTTCATGAAACTAAAGAATAAAAGATATCGGTAGGTCATCATTTTCCACATATCTTTCTGTCATGGAGATAAGATATCAGCATATTAATATATTGCATGGGAACAAGCTCCATGTATTAACATATTTAGTAAGGTCATTTCAGACATTGAAAATGGGGGTACCGCCATTCTTGCATGTTCTGTAGCAGCAATTTGTTGATGAAAAAAACTATAAATATTTTATTCAAACAATTTTGGAGTTTATGTATTGTATATCAAGCTCTAAAATATCATTGATGTGAGCTATACTAACGCTGAGGTGTACCACTTCATGAATGCTTTTATCGGTGAAGGTGTGCACCTTAGCGGATAGATTAAGGTTTTGAAATAAATGGAGCGTGGTTCGTGGTAAAAAAAAAGGCATGTATGTAATGTACAAGGCAGTGACCTAATAATTCATGACACGGAATGTGCCTAATTCTATGTTTCCCAGGTACTTTCAATGACTTGTTCATTTTTACGACTCATTTGTTCGAACATTTGCAAAACTGGATTTAATTCTTACATTCCCCTTTATTACAAAAGCAAAATGCAGTGATTAAATATTACTTGCTTGGTATGTTGGAAATAACTTTATATACCCTCTTTGAAGTTGATAAATGAAATTCATTATTCCCCAAAAGCAATAATGATGATAATTGGAGGTTGATTAATGTTTCATATTATCCAGATATTCAGAGGATTCCATTTTGTGTTAATTTCAAAGGATTTCTATAAAAGTGTGAATTGACTGACTGTGTTTGATTCATTGAGATTGTCTAACCATTTCTGGTCTATGAACAAACATTTAAAGTTTAAGGTGTGTAAGTAGTTTGTTCAACTGCAAGTCAATTGAATCCAAGCTGTTTTTTAATTTCCCAAATCAAGGCAATTCATTGTAGCTAAGTACAGAGAGGAAAGAATAATTTGTTCATAAAAATAGAGAGGGGTAATATCCATCAATTTAAGTTCAATTGCTGCTTTTGAAAAAAAAGAGATGTGATTGGGGGTTTGAATAAAAGATACCCCCTTCCTGTGCTTTGAGTTTGTGTGTGTACTTTCTTTGTGAGTAGATTTGTTTGTTAGGTATTACTTTATTAGTATTGCTACATTTGGGCAACAATGAGAAGAGGAAGAACTTAATCTCTCTCATATATCATCCCGATAGTGCCCCGTCATAATCACAAAAAACCTTCCTATTTTAATCTCTGCTTTGATTGGTCTATGTAGGAACCACCAAAGATGGGCCCGGGCATTTAAAGAAAAAAAATGTTTTAATGGCATAAGCCTCTCTATTGCACATCCCCACGAATTCTAGCTGTCATATATCATCCCTATATCAAGATGAAGGTTTATAAAAAAAAAATTACAGCTTTGCCAAATATTTTTAGGCCCTTTGTGAGAAGAAAACCACAGGAGTTGGAAGGGAACTCACAATGGCTCGAAATGTATTTTTTATTTTTGTTGCTTGCGTTTACTCGCAACCCTATTACAATTAAAGGTGATATTTGTGAAGCGATGTGCATCTTATGGTTCCCCACTCACATCAAGTTCACTCCTAATGGATTTACGGAGTATTGTGTGCGAAAGGTCAGAGGTCAAATGGCTCAATGCTTGGGGTTATTGTCTGATGTTAACGCCGCGGTTCGCTTTGAAGTAGTGCTCTGATGTTTGATTATGGGTATTTCTGATCGTTGAAAGAGCTTTTTGATTTACTGCCCTCTCTCCGAGATGTGACTCAGGTATTGTAAATGTTAAATCCTCCTTTTCTCTCATTCTCCTTTCCTTTCATCAGCAGTAGTGACCATTAGGTATATATTGTACTAAAATTTCATCAGATTTTTACAAATTACATACGTTTCTTTTATTATAGGATTTGTGTTAAAAATATCTTCCTGGTTCTAATTTAATTTTTATCTGTTTGTGATATCAAGTTAAATGGAAGGTTTTAGATTGTAGTTGAGTAGTGGTCAGTCCAGCAAATCTGTCTTTTGTTAGTGATGCCATTAAAGGACAAGTCCACCACAACAAAATGTTGACTTGAATAGTAAGAGAAAAATCAAACAAGCATAACACTGAAAATTTCATTAAAATCGGATGTAAAATAAGAAAGTTATGACATTTTAAATTTTAGCTTAATGTCACAAAACAGTTATATGCACATCCTGGTGGGTATGCAAATGAGAAGACTGATGACATCATCCACTCACTATTTCTTTTGTATTTTATTATTTGAAGTATGAAATATTCAAATTTTCTCATTGTTAAGTGAAACAATGATTAATTCCTCCCTGAACATGTTGAATTAGTATTGTTTAATACTATATGGTTCAGTCAAGTTGGTCCCTATTGTCAAATTTGTAAAAAATGAAATATTGTATAATTCAAACAATAAAAATCAAAAGAAATAGAGACATCATCAACTTTGTCATTTGCATGTCAGTGAGTTGTGCATATCACTGTTTTGTGAAAAATAAGCAAAACTTTAAAATGTCATAACTTTCTTATTTTACATCAGATTTTGATGAAATTTTCAGCGTTATGCTAGTTTGATTTTTCGCCATTTATTCAAATCGATCTGACGCGGCCGGGGTTTGAACTCCTGACCTCCCGGTTGTAAGACGGACACTCTACTAACGGAGCCAACACCGGTCACACTACCATTCATATCAGTCCTTTATCCTTCAGAAGAGAACACTAACCATTCGCAAGCTTCTTTGTTGCCAGTCTGATGGAGAAATATGATAACACTTGTTGAATTTGAAATCGCAAATTTGATTACGTTTGAGTGTACAATAAAGGTCTCACTAGGCCCATAGCAATGAAACATTCAATGATTCAAGTTTTAACTCTGTCAGTAAATAAACCCGAGCAAGATTTAGCTACATTTTGAAAATAAAGAAGCTCCAAATTCTGCTTGAGTGAGGGAGTATCCTTGTTGCTAGGCAACTTGACTAGGGTCCACTAGTCTCCGGTCAGACACTGTCTCGTCGTCGGGATAATAATACTTGGATGACCTTTGGATGCAACCCCCTTCAAGTCCACCGCCTTTGCTCGATCGTCATCCATAAATAGAAACAGGATAAGATGCTATTTAGTGCAAGCTATTTGTTTACCTCCAGCAACTGGCTAGTGCTAATCTCAGCAAACTTGGAGGATGCGAGCGAAAGTTATCTTGGTTGGAGAAATACGAGGAAGAGAAATGGGAAGCAAGGGGGGAGGAGCATCGTGAAAAGCATGACATCACTTGATCTGGTAGCGCACTTGGCAGTGTCGTCAAGGAAATCCACTCCATGACGTGTTAAGTCTGTTGAGGGTTGGCAAAGAGGACATTGTCTGTTTCTCTTGAGTGCATCTTCATTGGCTCTTAGGCGAGGCTTGTCTGCCTCGTGTCTTGCCAAATCATGGTCATTACATCTCTTCATACCCTCTCTATCTTTGTGTTTCCTTCTCTTTACATCTCCCTTTCAATTTCTCTCACTCTCTTTCTCTCCCTTGCTCTCCTACTCTCTTTCTTTCCCTCTTAATTTTATCCTCTTGAATTTTCATTAACATTGCCCTTGCCGTCTATCTTCCCTGCCACAGCCTTGCTTTCCCACCCCCCTCCTCACTACTTACCTTTTGTTTTTTATTTTTTTCTCCACTCAATAATTTTCCCTTCAAAACTTTCTTGTTCTTGATTTGTCTATCTTCATGAGTAATCCCATTTTTCTGCCTTTGCCCCCCCCCCCACCTCCATCTATCTCTCCCCTTCTCTTTCCCCCTTTCATTCCTCTCCCTTTCTCTTTCTCTCCTATTTTGTGACCATTGTTGTTTCCTTTTTTTCTTTTTTTTTAGAGACTTATCTCACAAATTCCCCCTTTTCAGCATATCCTCGCCCCCTCTTCTTCCTCTCCCCCTCCTTTAATCCTCTCCCCCTCATCCTTTTCTTTCTCCTTTTTCTCCTCCCATCTATCCTCCCCCTTTCCTCTTCCCCCTCTTTTTCTCTGTTTTCTCCTTGCCCATCCCTTCTTCTACTTGTCTCTTCTCCCTTTTTGTTATTCATTTGTCAATTTCTTCTCTCATTTCCCTTTTTTTCTGTTGCTTTACATGTTATTTCTTTTCTTGTTCGTAACCCTTTCCCCTTTTGACATGGCAAGTATATTTGTAACCCAAGATTATCTTTCTATTTCAAAGACATCTTGAAGACACTGAGTATTTGAAAATGACCATATCATCAAGAAGTGGCTTGTTAAAAACAAGTATATAGAAATATAGATTATCTTCAAGTAGATATACTCCAATATTCCATGAAGCAGAAGACCATTAGTCATAAGGAGGGCTTAGTCATCAATTTGTCCAAAGTTTTTTCTTTTCTCCACTCTTTTTTAACGTTTTCATCATTTCTCTTAAAAACTATTCTCAAGAGACAATCACTTCCTGCAATGTATTTTACAACTAAAAAATATATTGATATATATTTTGTTTTATTTTTCTCCAACTGCTATAAACACCAAGATTCTCATTTTAACTACTGGACAGGACTTGCTTTGAATTACTCTTCAAATTAGTAGGATACATGGCAATGACACTTTAGATGTAATTATTTTCTTCTGGAATGACTTATTGTCAATTTTTTAAACAAGTATTCCCAAACTGAATTAATATGGCTATTCTGAGAATAGCAATGACATATCAAGGTGATCGTGTATTACCTATTTTGTTTCAATTTAAAGTCATTATAGATTCACAATACTGAAAAATAAAGATAAATTGTATTCTGGGTAAAGCTATATTTGGAAAATAATTTGATGAAAATGATGTGCCTTTTTCTTCTTTTTTTTAGTAATCATGGCATTGGTTTTGTAATTTTGGTGATTGTAATAATCCGGAAATGGTTTTGGGGCCGACCACAGAATATATCTAGTCCCTTTTAAGGACCTGTTTGAGAGCAGTTATTATTGTTAGAGCCAGGGGAATCCTTGTCTTCTTCATACCAATGATTGATTTGTTTATTTTCAGTCACGATACACACAGGAAAAATAACAATAGTTAGTCACTCTCTTCATTAACCTGCACCAAATGTATCATTGGTATCTATCTAATGACTTGTTGTCTCATCGCTAGGCATGTTTACACCAGCCCAAATTGTCCATTTCTGATGGGAGGACATGACAATCATGATAACAATCTAGGGGAAGGCAGGTCATTTCATGAGATTCAGGTGCAGATCCAGAGTCGGTCTTTCACGGCGTATAAATTTCTCCAAAATATTCAACAAATGTTGCTCCATTGCGCAATGAAGCCATTCTATGGGGGTCCACGATTATATTTTCAAAATCAGTGCGGTGCATCTTCCTCCATCCCCTTCGATCCGCGCCTGAGGTTTATGATTTTCCAGACATTACCATCTGGAGTTGATTCAGGATCGTTTCCAAACTAGCATAATTTTGGACATATTATCCAGCTACTAATGTGTAGTTGCACTAAAGATTTTATAGCTTATGATGCTATGTTATTTTTTCTACTATATCGCCCAAAGACCAATCGTCCGTCGTTTAACGTCCACTCTTAGGCCAGAATTTCTTCCACTTAGGCAAGGCAGAAATTCTTCCACTTGGGCAAGGCAGAAATTGGGGGTCACTGCCATTGTAAGGTGGACTCAATGCTTGTCCAGAAACCATGTGAACGGGTTGGTTTTCATGACCTGAAGATACAGTGAAAAGGGACATCAAAATTGAAAAGATCAGGGAAAAAGTGTACATTTTTCGGGGGGTACTCAAGCCCCTCTGACGGATGAGGACTCTTGAGGTGTAGGGTCCATTTTGAACTTATGTGGACGAGCATGGTGTCCATCTTCTAAATAACAGTACACCTCCCCCCCCCCCCCCCCCCCCGAAGCCAGACCTGTTTCATAAATCTACAATTAATCTTTAGGAGGGCTGGTAAAGGCGAGAATCTAGAGATTGAGCTAACTTCGTCTTATGGAGACCTATCCTTTGATGATCCTCTAACTTACACCCGAGGGGGTATTCCTTCAGTTGTCTTCTTTCTTCTGTACTATTGGACTGGTCTTCAAGGCAGTGTAGGCGTTAATATACTTCCTAATTTCTTCCTAAATATATAATGAGGGGTTTTCCCTGCTGACTGATTAAAATGATGGATTAATCCTTGATTCATTGAGGGTATTCAGATAATCCCTAGGGATCAGGATTAGGCCTTCTGTATCTTCTGTTAGGAAGTAATGGATATATCCCCCTCCACACTATCAAAAAGATAAAAAGTACAACTTTATCTTTTACTTAAATGTACAATTGTCTGAAAGGGTTCAGTGAGGTAATCTTATTATAGCATGAATCTGAATGCTTGTTTACAAAGTAACCCTGTTGACCTGAAATAAGGACACAGAATATTTATTATGCAATCAAGTGTATCCAGAGCTCCAGTTATTAGTCATGAAACTATTAACCTTGGAAAGTAATTACTCGTTAGTATACATGTATGTCCTTTTATTCTTATTTGATAAGATAGTGGAGGAGCCGTGGTGTAGTGTTTCAGACTCTCGCCTTGTAAACAGAGGGTCGTGTGTTCGAATCCCACCGCGGTCTGGCGTCCTTTGGCAAGGCGTTAATCCACACTTTGCCACTCTCGACCCAGGTGCTAAATGGGTACCCGGTAGGATGTGAAAGTCATTATAGCTTGTCCAGTACTGTGTGCGCCTCACCGGCGACTGACTGGAATACTCCCCAGGGAGTGGAGGATGTGCACACATTGTGTGCGGGAATGACTGATTGAATCCGATGACCGGGGTAATAATATATCTGTAAAGCGCTTAGACACGTCGTTCCGATGTGTTAAGCGCTATATAAAAAACGGATTATTATTATTAAGATAATTAATATTTTCCCGAAAGCATGATTATCTTCAAACTTTGTGCATACTCAAAAAAATGTCTGTTTAGAAATATTTTCCTAAGTGACCATCTATGATTCCCTCTCACCAGTCCCCTTTTTATCTCTCTCTCTTTAAGCCCACCCATCATGCCCCTTATGACAAGTTTGATTCTGTCTTAAGCTCAAAATCAATAAATCTGAGAACTAACACAGAAAAGCATATGTGGGACAGTGTATAAATTTTGCTTCGAAAAATACCTGAAATTTTGATGGAATTCCGTGCTTATTTTGCTCATTTTTCAGCGCATTTTCTTCCAGAGCTATCTGGCACTTATTTTTTATTGATACATACAAACACTTGGGTGGTAATTTCATTGGATTCTATTCGAACTCATTTTGAGATCGTTACCACAACTGGTATTTATCTTTAAATATGCATTTACAATATCAATTTTTAAAGTGAATTTCCATTCACAATATAGCATTTCCATACATGCTGGATAGATCAGTGTCACACTGTATTCACAAGGTGTGTGACTCAGTGTGTTCATCATGTCACAGTGTGTTCACGTAATATATTCACTTAGTGTGTCACACAATGTGTTTTCATGTGTTCGCAGAGTGTGTCACAGATTGTCAAACTGTTCATTGTTTCACACAGTGTGTTCACATAGTGTGTGGCAGTATGTTACACAATGTTGCTCATATAGTGTGTCACACAGTGTGTTCAGACAGTGGACTAAGTGAAGAAGTTATTCAGTGTTGGAATGCTTGAATTAAACACTTATTTCACTGTGTGTACACCTTGGCCATGTACACTTTTACCATGTGAGCATTCACAGTGTGTTCACATAATTTACCGAATAAATGTCTAGATGACCTCATATTGTGTTTCACATTCACACAGTGAACAAACTGAGCATTCTGTGAACACACTGAACATAATGTGAACACACTGAACTTGCTGTACACACACTGAGCACACTGAACACACTAAGCACACTGAACTTGCTGTACACACACTGAACATAATGTGCACACACTGAGCACACTGAACATACTGTGAATACACTGAACTTACTGTGCACACTGAACATAATGTGAAGACACTGAGCATACTAAATATATGGTGAACACTGAACACACTAAGCACACTGAACATACTGTGAATACACTGAACACACTGAACTTGCTGTGCATACACTGAGCACACTGAACATACTGTGCACACACTGAGCACACTGAATATACCGTGAATACACTGAACACACTGAACATACTGTGAGCACACTGAACATAATGTGAATACACTGAACACACTGAACTTGCTGTGCACACACTGAGCACACTGAACAAACTGTAAACACACTGGACACACTGAACATACTGTGAATACACCCAACACACTGAACATACTGTGAACACACTGAACAACACTGAATATACTGTGAATACACTGAACACATTGAACATACTGTGAGCACACTGAACATACAGTGAGCACACTGAACATACTGTGAACACACTGAACATACTGTGGATACACTGAACTTGATGTGCATACACTGAGCACACTGAACATACTGTGAGCACACTGAACATACTGAACATACTGCGAGCACACTGAACATACTGTGAATACACTAAGCACATTGAACATACTGTGAGCACACTGAACGTACTGTGAACACATTGAACATACTAAGAACACACTGAGGACACTGATCATATTGTGAACACACTCAGCACACTGAACATACTGTGAACATACTAAGAACACACTGTGAACATACTAAGAACACACTGTGAATACACTGTGGGACATAATTCTTTTCAGCAGGGATGATGTGGCAATATCTTTAGTGTATTGCCCTTTTCAACCTAGGCTGTGTATCTAGTAATTGAGTTAATGATTATTACAAAAGAAAATTCTTCCATTTGTTATGATGTCCTTGAAGTGTCAACTCTGTAGGGGAGGTGGATTTTTTTTCTTCTATCAATTAAATTGTTGAAGTCAATTTCGTTGTTTGCAGAGGTTATCACAGTTAGTGAACCTTTTTTTTTAATCATCCCTAATAATTGCTGATGACTAATTCACTTAGTCACTCTAATGTGGTGTTTGATTTACGATCCTTGTCTTTTTTAAGATTGGTGAAATATTTCAAATCTATATAGTTCCTATTCTTTATTAGAGTCTGGGGGGGGGTTAAGGTTCAGGGAAACTACTCTGTCCATTATAGCATTACATATTTTTTCTTTGTTATTAGTATTTTCCTTGTTGAAAAGAAGGAAATTCCTTGGTGAGTCACCGAGTGTTAATGACAAGGTGAAATTAGGTCAGACATGGTAATATATTAATTTCCCACAAATTATCTAAGATGAGGGCTTGCTGTATGCCAAGTACAGTGGTTATAATAGAATAGCGGGAACAAAATGAGAAAAGTTAGGAAGGAAACAAATAAAATGGAAGGGATTTGGAGAGTGAGATAGAGAGGAGAGAGTGCAGGGAGGGATACATACATCAGAGTTAGAAAGTATAAATTGAAAGTATAATGCAGATAATGAACTACATTGCTGTGTTGTATACATGTATTAACTATTTTGTACATGTAATAGCCTTTAGCTCTCTGCACTGATCTTTAATGTTCAATTTAAGGCGGGGCTTGTGAGGGGTGTGGGTGTGGTCTTCATAATGAATATGCATGATTATAGAGACAAACAGGCACACCCTCACGCACTTAGACCATTCCTGTCTAATTTTTCCCTGATCAGTGTAGCTTGCAGGGCCATTTTTTTAAATATCGGGCAGACTTCTATATTTTAGCACAAAATATAGCAAGGTCAATGAGAGGGGCAATAAGGCCCCCAAAATGGGCGCCCAAGGCCATGACCCTTGTGGCCTTTGATTGATTTGAACCCTGTCTTTGGAAAGGATTTGAGAATATAGAAGTTTAATTTTAGTATTTTACCATTATATATACATTGTTCACTGTAGATGGGGAGGCATTTGAATAGCGATATTGTATCATTTTACTATATGTGAAATTATGAAAGCTTTTGTTTAAGTACATTTTGCAAATATGTATGTATTTTGTATACTTGTTTCTATCAAAAACTTTAAGTTTGTCTTCACAGCATTTCTGTCAATAATCGTGTTTAACAGCCTCTTGAAGTTAATCCCTAAATAAGTCTTTGGGATCCTCATCATAAAAAACTTGTATTTTGTTGAAAAAAAAATTGAATTATGGTAGAGACTGTCTCAAACTAATTGAAAATGATAAATTAATGTGATTATTTTGTTGAGAGTCATTTGCACTGCATGCAGATATGTATGTTTGGGACCACACACACACAACATTATATCTTACCCATCTGTACAATCCCTTCATTCTTTTCTTTCTTTCTTCCATACAGGCAACTAAAGGAAAAGATAAAAAGGAGAAGAAGACGTTCACAGTTGAAGATATGAAGCAAGATTTGATGAAGGTAAGTGCAAATAGATCATTACCTTAATCATTTTACTGCGAAATCACATTTAAAGACGTTTCAATTAAAATCTCATTCATGTTCAGTAATGTTGCATTCTGTTGCGTACGTGATCCTCAAGGTCGTAAAATCTAATCTAAATTATGTCTCCAAACGATCCCTTTTCGGCATTTGAATTCTCCAAATTCTTTTCTTTTGCGAGCAGGAATGGGGATATTGAACACACCCTTGTTTTTCATATCTGTGTTTCATAATTGTGTTTTGAATCATAATTCGTGTTCAAAATTAACTTTGAACACACCCAAAAGAGCAATAAATGATATACAAATACAAGACAAATATATTGTACACATCCTATAGCAAATTGTACAAGAGAGCTCTGGGCTAAGCCTTAATACTGGCTCAAGCAGTGTAGATCAACATGATATAAATAACTAAGTACTATATAGAGTTAACCAGATAAAAATATATTTGTATGTTACTCATGTTGCACTCTACATTATGGTTAATGCCCAATTGGTCTTCGCATGCTTCATCTAGTTTTTGATTGGTTGTATTAAACCACATGGTCTAATCCTAGTTTGTCTAAAACCAGTTTGGCTACTCACCATTTTAGCTGATTGCCTTTAGCCTATTTGTCATTAGTTTCCAGTTAGACTATGCCCATTCATGTTTCTAGATATAATGTGTGGGATAAATAGTAATATCAATATCATCATCATTATCGTTGTCATCATCATCACCACCACCATCATCATCATCAATATCATTGTCATAATGTCTAACCATAATCGCTATCACCACTATCAAAATCACCATCATCATGATGATGATGATCATCATCACCAATTGACCACCATCATCATCATCATCACCACCATCACCATCATCACTATCATCATCATTATCACCATCATCATCGTCACCATCACCATAATCACTATCGTCGTCATCATTATTATTATCATCATTGTCATAATCATCATTTCCCTCATTGTCATCAATAAAATTATTAATTTGTACTTGTAAGTGGAAGGGCAGATTTAATGATTTTTTAAGTAGAAATGACAAAACTACCACTCAATCCACATCTTGTGTTCAACAATTATGATGTCTAGGGCATTATGTATGATTCATTCAAGTCAACAACAATTTGCAAGATGGGGGTTAATTACCGATTGGTCAATAATTGATTCATCAGTTATTCTTCAATTCAACTCCCAATCGAAACGCATTTCAGGAATCAGTGCTCCCCAATATGGCAACCTTCAGTGCATAGTTTGTGGTCTAACCAGAAAACATGACAAGCTCAAAGAAAGTCATATCAGGTCATTTTAACTTGCAATTCTTTAGCTCTTTTCATCAGATATTTTGTTTGCTCAGTCTGGGAAAGAAAGCATGGACAAAAAATATAAGAAGAGAAAAGGGGGAGAGTAAACATGGCCCAAAATTGAGACAAAATACTTTGGTAGTGATGCCCATTTTTGAATTTTTTCCACTTTTAAAAGATTTAAGTCATGCCAGGTCACTGACTCATTTTTGTCAGTGCTTACCTCATGTATTGTATAATTCTTCATTAACAACGTCTCTGAGATGACTTTGGCCTCTGGAATTTGTAGGAATTCTCCAACATTTGAATGCCAACGGTTTCAAACTTGCAGTGATAAAGGAAATTAATCCAGAGGGCATTTATTGGTCAAGACGATTGATGAATCGGAGTGTTCTTGGATAACAGACAAAGAATGGATGAATTTTGAAATGATTGCAGTTGATTGATTGGAGGAAGGGGGATAGAGTCAGTAAATCCATAAAGATTATCTGGTTCATTTTAACAGAATGATAAAAAAAAATATCAAAATGTGTCTTTGAAGAATAAGATTTTTTAAGAATAAAGGATTTCAAAAATATTCTTCTTGCTTTTGAGTATCTGAATAGAAGCTATTTGTTTTGAAATGGGCTATTCGATAGTTGTAGCTTATAATTGGTTTTTAATACAATATTTGATGACTGCTGAATCTATATGACATATCGATAAAAAAATCCCTTGAAAATATCATTGGGTATTGATAGGTGCTTGTCTATGAGTGGGCGAACAAACGCATGATGGATGGAGAAGAATTAAATGACATTTTCAGACGTATTAAGAGAAACAGTAGTGGGGATATATTATACTGGAGTTAACACATTGTTATTAGAATCTCCGCCCCCTCACTATCTGGATATGGTATCGGACTGTCATCATTGACCATAAATACAGAGATTAGTTTCAGTCTATTAGTTCTCTGTGACGAGTGGCCATGGCACAATTAGTCGAGCAGGGGACCTGCAAATTTGTGAATTGTTAAGACAAATGTCAGATGTTACATCCGAAAATGTCAATTATCCACTGAGCTTATCCATACACAGAAATAGTAATATATTGGGTAAATTCAGTAGCTTTTTCCTTTTATGTTATTTATTCAAGGCCACAGGACTCCATTGATGCAACATTCCAATTCTATTTTCTATCAACATCTAAGTCTATTTTATAATTCTTGCCCAGTAATAATGCTCTTTTTTCTTCACCCTTCCAACTTTTTGATACGATTCTAGTAATGCTGTGAACTCTTTAAGCCCTTTACGCTCTGATGTTGCAATTTTGCACATTCGTACAATTGAATTTAACAATTGTAATAATTAGTTTTCTCCTCTACATACATATTAGAGAAGCTCATAATTTAAAACAGTTCATGGAGAACATCTATATAATAATCAATCATAAGTATCAATGGTGCAATGTAGAAATCTTCATTCAATGAAAATAACATTGAAACAGTGGTCATTATTATCCCCCCAAAATTAATTCAGTGTACAAAGAGTTAGTAATTAATTTAGCTCTTGAAATATATTAGATTGAATAAGTTTAGATTAATATCTTTTATTGTTAAACACATAGAGAATTACATGAATTGATTATTATGAATTTAATAAATCTAACAGTCTAATTGATTAATCATGTAAATATGATTGTGGGATATGAAGAGGAAAAATAATCCTCCAAAGTTCAGTCTACATGTAGATAGGTGGAGAGTAATTTTGTGGTGAGGGCTTAGATTAGATTGAAATGAGGATTAGGGTTAGTAGATATGAGTAGAACTAAGTGAAGAATATGAAAATTGATTAGGAAACTATAGCCAGTGAAATTGATTTGAAACTACTGAGGATGAACATGGCTCACTCGAAATTGAGGTCAAGTCGGCATCAAAATAAAACAAGCATAAAGGTGAATTTTTTTTGTCAAATTGAGATATGAAATACAAAAGTTATAGGATTTTAAATGCTTGCTTATTCCACATAAGACTTGTATTCACAACAAGGGCAATATGTTTATGATCCATATATGTATGTATGTTTTGTAGATTTGATGGCTGAGAAGTTTTGGAACAGCCTCGAACAGCCTTCCTGAAGACATAAAGAAATATTTAACATCAGAAACTTTCAAAAAAATACAAAACTTTTCTGTTCATTCCTTCTTAATTTCTAACATTACTTGAAAAGAACTTTGAGCACTCTAGAGAGTTGGTTTGGTGCAATTGAGTCAAATTTATTATTTTAACTAGCCACTGATCCATCTAGTCTTGTCTGCATATTTGACACTGCAGTAATACCATTAAATGCATCTACACGTCTAATTAGGTCTCCACCTTGGCTTGAACCGACACAAGCTGGCAGAAAGGTTAATGCCCATTTAATTGACTGTCTGAACAAAGTCGATTTTTATCTGCTACAAATTTGAGATTCCATCATTTCTTTTCATACTTACAAGGCTTTCATAAAAGCTGTTTGGATGCAACGAGTAGAAAGAGTGATAGGGATGGAGAGAGAGAGAGAGAGGGGGGGGGGGGGGGTGGGTATAGGTTCTAATGCTTCACTCCTTTAAAACTCTTAGATGGCTTCTTTTTCATATTTATACACTTTGAGGTTGAAGTGCCACATTCCCAATGCCAAAATCCCTTTGCGGTGACATTAGACCGGTTCTCTCTAAACTGATTCGGTGGGGCTTGTTCATCGTGACTGAATGCTCCAAATTTAATTGATAATGTAATCTTAGGTGAACTTGGAAATCCTTTCACAATTCCACCTCATGATGTGGTGTTTAAGATTGGCTTGACTTGTGAACCTGTTCACAACTGAACGGTACTGTTCTCAGAAGCGATCTTCAGGAAGTACAGTTCAAATTCTCTTGGTTTAAGAATCGCCAAAGTGGAATCATTTTTCTTCAGACAAGATTGTGCAAAGAATGTGTTAAATATCTTTTTTAATAGCTGAACAGTCTTTTGTGGTCCCAAGAGAATCAAGTTCTGCAGACTCGCCTGTACTTACTACAGATTATGGCATTAGAAATCTGTAGGCATATGTATTGTCTTGGATGTCAAGACAAGCAGATCTAATTATGAAAGCTCCAGAAGCGATCTTCTAAATTGGTTTGGAACCAGTTCAAGAAAGATATTGTGAATGGGGTCGTACAGTGTAACAGCCTCACAATCAGAGCTTTTTCTGCCTGTGACTGATAATGGCGGCAGCCGCGGCACGCTCCTACAAGAGCAACGACTTTTAGAGAGATGGCATGCTTTGGCTTCATTTGCGCTTCTGCGACCTTGTCCGCTATATTTCTGGAGTTGGAATATGAATTTGGAGACAAAACTACCAGACACTAGTCCCACAATACGGCCATACAAAAAGTGATCATCACTTCCTTTTATGAATAGTCATTTTGGTTAAATAGAAGATGTTTAAAGTAACCTTGTTCTTGAAGAGGAGTCCCGGCACTTCAAAGCATATCCTCGGGTCCTTTGCATCTGATGACCTTGCGCCTCGACTTCTCGTTAACCGCCTCAAGGTCCTCTTGTACTGCTTTCATCGCAGTGACGACATCTAACCACCCAAATGGGTTTTCCGTGCAGGAGTCTGGCTACAAATTGGCAACGTTTGCCGATATTGTATTGTTGTGATCTTTTAAAAGTAATCACTCATTGGGCCCTGAAAGGCAGGTGACTTGAGGACAGTGTATTCAAAGTCAATTCTTGATGTGTCATTATGAGTGACCTCTTTCAAAAGGTTCTTCAGTAGTTCTTGGTTGTGGCGGTCAACATGACTTTTCAGTTGGCTAGATATCTTTATGCTGTGGTTCTTCTTAGCCAAGGATAGGTATTGTCTGGTGGATTAAGTGATAGTATTGGATGGATATATTTCAAAGGCCTGATATAGTCAATTTCTTTTTTGAATAAATGAAACAAGTATGAGATGCATATTTTTATTTCAAATACATCCTTGAGGAAATGAATACTCTGATGACAAATGAATTGGATATATATACAAGTGACAAAAGAAGTGATGCTGTATTAGATGATTTAGAAAGCTCCGAATACAGGGCACATATTTTGCTAGTCTATTTTTAAAGGGGATTCCCATCCCTGGGAAATCATCAGATAAGTTGGAATTTAATGTACACTGATTGCCAATAACATTTTCCAGTTCTGCACCAAAAGTTCTGTTTTAAACATTGGTTTAAGTTACAATAAATTGAGAAAGTAAATTATATCATTGTCTGTCCAAAGCAATACATATTCATCTTTGAGCCGTTAAATTGTTATGAATAGATAGTGCTGCATAAAAATCAAGAGCTTTATGGAATAACAAACGTATGCATCTTGATCTGTAAAACTGTATGGTTGGTATGCGTTCTTCTGTCAGCTGGGAACAAAGACAAATACGTAGATAGAAGTGTTATCTTCTCATCGGCATATTTCCTGATCCAAGCGTGAAAATTACATCAATAATTCGGCAGGTGTGCCTTCCATTTGCGCACATTTTCGCATGTCTTTGATTGTTGTTCTTACAGAGTGTAATTTGTCGCCAGCTCTGCAAATCGCTCATTAATCCCTTTCTAGATTTGTACTCCCTTTTCTCTGCAGATCTGGGAATGTAGGGTTTTTGCAGCATTTATTTATCCCTGTTTGAAGTATATGTTTCATGGGGGGGGTGTATGAAGTTTACAAGGTGTATGGAATGTCGGACTTGGGAGGGTCATAATAGAGGATTACTCTTACAATATGGGATATGCACTATAGAATACACAGGTGACAAAGGAACGTTACACTTGTAAGCTATAACTTTGAGCTTAGGAATTTTACAATTATGTTCAGGAATAAATGCGCCAAATACAGTACAATAGGGCCCACAAACTGCTGTAATTGATCATAGAAAATTCACAAAGATGAGAAAAAATATACAATCGGAATAGTAACCGTGTTGGTGCTTATTATGGTACCCGGGGTGCTGCAGTGTAAACAACATGTTCTTATCAAGAATTGAGGGGAACCTGTCTGTGACTTTTCAGATTGGTACAGGAATTTAATTCTACAATTTGATTAGAAATTACCAATATACATACATTCTTCGATTTATGTAGATGATTAGTTGAATAGCTAGTACCATGGCAAAAGTGATAGATACATTGTAAATTCCCCATTTATTATTTTTTGTGGGGGGGGGGTGTCTTGAATTAGATAATTGGAACTTTCTTCTGGTCGAGTGCAGGATTAATGAAATATGATGATCCACATTTTCATCTTGATACAGTTAAGTACTACAATTTTAGTAAATCTGAGGTCTTGTTAAACGCCACCGGTATTTAAATTCATCTGGAAAGTTTGTTGTTATAAATATTTACAGTGTCCCTCTCTTTTCTTTTGTTTAAACTGTCTCCAATGCTGATTCATCCCTTTAATGTTCCCAAAATTTAGTAATATAGTAGCAGACATGGCATCTTGGGAGTATCTTATTGATAATATCAAATAATGCCTGTGATGAATTAAATGTTCTAACTTTTAAACCCCATTTTGTAGTGTTAGGCAGATTTTCAGATAAGTCTGGAGAAGAGTACATTGATATTGTATTTTATGTCGAAGTTAAAGAGTTAGGCAAATTGGGTCAGTAAAAGTTGCCTTACCATAGTGATTACTGAGCAATGAACCAATTCACCATTGCTACAGTGTTTAATTTTTCTTAAAATTTAGAGAACCTAAGTCAATGATCATCAACATAATACTATTAAGCAATGTCATCACATATTTCAAATTCATTCAATATTTTAAAGATGCAGGGGGGGGGGTATTCAATATAAGAGGATAAATTGGGAGGATGCATTTTGCCTCTAATAATAAAGTTTTATTCGGGCTGATACATCATTGCTTGACGGGTACAACAATTTGCAAGATTTAGCAGTTCAGAAAAGTTTAATTTATTTCGTCAAAGGTTCACTGGAAGTGTTGCAAAGTGGCTAATTGACATATCTTACTGACACATAGCGGGTGCGTTGCGCTACCTTAGTTTACAAAGGGAAAGCACCTAACGGGGTGGTAGCAGGCACAGGGGGGCATATAAGGGGTGTGAGCAGTTCCTTTAGATGGGTATCAGCTGACGTTATCAATGGGCCGGACGGCAACGTGGAAATCATGAATGGGTCCAGTTTTGATCACATTTTCATGTTTTCTGTAAGATTATCTTGCACCATGCGCGATGATGTAGCACAATGGTAGTTTACAAAGGGATATTGGCGATGGTGTAGAGAGGCAACAATTGAAGTCATTTCATTACATTGACGTTGTAATGACATTATATGTCGTCGGCAATTGTGGATACTGTATCATGACTCTAAGGAATTGGCTTGCAAAAAACGAAAGGGCAATGAGTTCCCCCCTTATTTTTGCAATTTCTTCTCTTCTGAGAAAGAACTGGGTGGGGTGAAGGGGGGGTTGATTTATCTCCCGGAATGCTCAAAAGAGCCCTGGAAGAAGAAAAAGGAGCCCTGGAAACATCCATTCATCGTAATATTAAAGCTTATCCAATGTTGCAGATTGAGGCAGTAAGTTGAGAAATGTACCCCCTGAAAATAAAATAATTCAAATATTTTTTTGCCTGCTCCTTTCCCCAGTTATTTCAACCTTTCCTACGTGATTACACAGGTTGCTCTGCCTATTAAGTCAAATCAAATGAATAGGAGCCACAGATATCTCTTTGAGTTGGATAATTGAAGAGGTATATCACACATGTTTTGAATAATAAGTCAAAAACATTGGGTCAACTATGTAAGCAAATTTTCTACCTATAGAAAGTTGACTTATGCAAGTTTACCTGCTAGACATGTCTTAGATATCTCATCATGCCCCCCATTTAATGAGTGATCATTGAAATAGGCTCATGGGAGTGAGGAATATTCAACTGGGTCCCTGAGAAGCACTGGTGGATTTGGATAATGTAAACACAACCCTTTTTTTGAATAATAAGTTTATAAGTTGGTTTTTGTACTCCTGAGACGCCCTCAAAATGAACCTCGAGCAGGCTTGTCAGGATAATGTGCTATACAGGGCAGGAGAGGTGGTCTTGCATGATTTTCCTAAGAACTTTTCTTTCCTCTCTTTCCTTACTTTTTCTAACTGATATAGATTCAACAAAGAAATTATTCTGTTTTTTTTTTGAAAAAAAGGAAAGTAAATTAACAAGGCAACAATAGTAAAAAACGGACTAGTCTACCTATTCAAAATAACAACAACAAACAGCACAGAAAATGTCTAGATTTTGCTGCAATACAGAAGCTCCCAAATGAATGATCAGATAGATGTGGTTTGGGTTTTGAGTACACTACAAGAATGTTGTTAGGGATCTTTCTTGGCTGGTCAAGTGACTCTGTCCATATTAGCCCACTTGCAGTTGCTTGACCCGGTTCTAATGTAATCCCGATGGCCATTTGAACTTCCTAATGTCATCCCTCATCCTAGAAGAAAATTGAGAGGAAAGAGGGTGTATGTGACTTATGGAGTTCGATACCCTTGATAAAAATAAAGGGTTTGGAGAAGTGAACGGGAACCATCGAGCCAAGAGGGAGGGTGTGAAACAGATGATGTGGGAGGGTGACTAGGGAATCTAATGATATGGAGAGGAGGGGGGGGGGGACGGGGAGGGAGGGATGGTATAGGCAAAATGGACAGGAATAGAGTAGGAAGGTTTAGGAAAGAGGGATAGACAAACTTGGTAGGAAGAGGGGAGAGAGGGTGTTGAGGGATAAAGCAAAACATTTGGAGTGGGAGGGGACAGAGAAAAAAAGGAAGGGGGAGTTAATGAAATGAATTTGATAGGAAAAGGGAAATATTGCTAGGGATGGGGGGGGGGTCAGAGTGAGAGAAAACAGTTAAATGAATCGTGAGAAAAGGGGGATGGAGGAAGGAAAATGAATAGAACATTGACATGACATTTGCTCCTGCGACTATTGCTCCGGGCTTAGGGTTGCAACAGGCTTTTATGTTCGGTTTAGGGTAGGGTATAATGTTAAACCCAGTTTTGAAGTTGGTCATTCGATTAGTGTGTGGAATTTAGAGCGGAGCAATAGTTGCTGGAGAAAATGTCATGGATCCGAATGAAACAAACCAGGAAGAGAAATAGGGGGTTTTTTTTGGGGGGGGGAGGTGGGTGGGGGCGGTGGCCAAGCAGAATGAATAGAGAAGATAAGAGGGAGAAACGGGGGGGGGGGGGGTGAAATAGAACATTATGCAAGGGCATAGGATGGTGTGAGCAGTGGAGGTGGAACTAAAGTGGTATGGGGATGCACATCTTGGGGAGGTGGAACTAAAGTTTGCAAACTCAGCTGATGAAAGCAGAAGGGTACAAATTTTGTTTTGCTTGCCAGTGTCGGAACTCCTCTGCCTCAGCTGGAGGGTGCACCCCCCCCCCCCACCAGACTATGCTCTTGTTATGGTGGGGGAGAGAATGGGGTGATGTGGGGGGAAGAAGGAGGGGTAGTGAGAGTTCATTCCTCGTTGCAGGATGTTATAAATAGAGCATGGCCCCGATATCAGACCCTTCATATCTCTGTGATTATATGACGTGATGGAGACCCCTTGATGCCATAGATACCAAACATTTCCTTCTTATTTCCTACCAACATCATTCTGACAAGTCCATTATGTTCTACAAGCCAACGAGGTACATGGATTGGCTTGGCCAGCATTGCGGCCTGGGGGCAGGGATAGGCTTTTTGACACACTTTATATGTTCTTAAAGTCAACTGCAGAGGTGTTGACCACAGGGTTTGGGATATGGACTAGATGTGTCCAACTGAATTCATAGTGTGAAGCTCTTATCCTATCAAGAAAATGATTATGGCTTTAAAGAAGGTCTAGCATCTTATGAAGAATTTAGATTAGGCAGACAACAGGTCATAGAATTTCCAAGCATTTTCCCCTAAAAGCAAAAAATTGATGTGATTTTATTTTTTTAAAGAAATTAATTTGAACCATAAATTTGGTAACAGTTGGTGAATTCTCACTTTGGCCAGTCTTGCATGCATTCCAGTAATACATGTATTCTTGCCTAGTTAAGTTTGGTTCAGTCACACAATTTCACAATTTTGAAAATGTGTATTGTTTGTAGATCCTTGAATCTAAAGGCAACAGCACACCTTACGATTGGTCTGCGACCCAATTTTGGAATAAAACGTAGTAGAATTTGATGCTAATATTGAGACATGGAATATCTTACTGTGTAATGTTCTCAATCATCATACGAATACCTATGTTCTGTGAATATGCTATCATCCTTGTTAGAATAAAAGCAAATTTAATATCTAGTTGTAATGACGTCATAGCAGTCATATGATTGGCTACGATTTGAAACTAATTTGGCCTTTACTCCAAAATAAAGGCTTGCAACCTTTCAAAATGGTTATATAAGTATTCTTTCAATTAATTTTAGCCTCAAATAAAATGATATGTTCCATTCACATTTTCAGAAAATGAGCAAAATGCGATTTGTTCCAAAATCGGATCGCGAACAGTCGTGAGGTGTGCGGTGGCCTTAAGATCAAAGAGTTGATATGGTGTACCTTTACCCCCCACCCCCCGAAGGCAGATATGAATGTACTCATTTTAATTACATGCCATGAAGTGTCAAAGTGGTCTCATTATTCCCAGAAATAATCCTGGGCTTCAGGGAAAATGGGACACTTTTCCATGAAGCCTGTGTTAATTTCAAGTGATCAGGTCTTCTTGGGCCCGTCTTACAAAGAGTTGTGATTGATCCGATCAATCGCAACTATGGAAAGCCAGCAAAGTCAACATATGAAATGCAAGTTTGCTCAGAAATTTATCTTCATATGAATGTATTTCCATAATTTCATTGATTACTTGACAATTTGGTGTGTTCTCCTTTGTTTACAAAGGACATTTTGCAAATTTCCTGTAAAAAAATTAAGACACTGATGGATTTCCATAGAGTTATAATTGATTGGATCAATCGTATCTCTTTGTAAGACGGGGCACAGGTCTTCTAATAAAATTAAAGGTGTGTCTCATACATGCATCCTATATATAGATGATGGCATTACTGGCTTTCTGTATTTGAGATCTTATGATTGGTCACAATCATTTCTTTTAGACAAAGGCAACATTAATTTTTTTATTTATTTATTGCAAATCTTTATCCAGAGTAGCCTGTTCAGCTTTACCGGTATACAAAAACATGTCAAATTATGCAATGTGTACAATTTGAATATTCATAAAAATCACTGGTCTTCCACAGGGCTCTGCATTATTATTTACTTTCATAAAACACATAATTGATAACATAAAGAGAACTAAAAAGTAAAACATTTCATTATAAGAATCATCACCAGGGGTGATGGAACGTATTTCCTTTTCGTTGTTATCTCAGATACCTTGATATATGAGAATATCCAAACCAACAGAAGAGCTTTGATGCCAAAAGTTATTTTGATGTTGTATCAGGCAAATATCTGATCTATGTGTTCCTATTAATACAGCAAAGCAAACTCCCAGAGAGGTCTAACTACCTTTCACAGAAACCCATGTTTGGGACTGATACCAGTGACATGACATTTGCTCCAGCAACAATTGCTCTGGCGACAAATTGATTCGGGCTTTATTTCGTCTAAGATAAAGGGTTAGGGGGTTAGGGTTGCAATAGGGTTTTATGTTAGGTGTAGGGTTAGGTTTAGGATAGGGTGTAGTGTTGAATGGGGGGTTAAAGTTGGTAATTCCATTAGTGTGTTGAATTTACTGCAGAGCAATTGTCGCCGGAGCAAACGTCAAGGTACCCTGATACCATGCCAGCTCCGCAACGTCTCGTCATCAAAGGTAGAGGGAGCTCTTGGGCTCCAACCTTTCCTCTGTCGTCAGCCGCAATTAACCAATTTCCCCCAGTGTCAAAAGCATTTTCCTATTGATTTATTATTGGTTTGGTTTTCTTCCCTCAGCTATCAGTCAAGGAGTTAAGTTCATTCTCTCTCGAAGCAGTTGTCTTGGGTTGAGGCAGTAGGTTGTGTGTTGGTTGGTCTAGTCGATTTTTACCAATTTGGTCGATTGTCAGGTGTATTCAGGTGAATACAATACTTTTTAGGTACATGTATGTTCTCCAAAAAGCTGTAATGAGCTTTCCAAGAATTTATAGTTATACATGACCAGCCACCCCCAAACAAACATATCATTTGCCAGTGAAGGTTCTTTTTAAATAGACAAAATATATTAATTTTGTCTTCAAAAAATAGAATTTGAAAAAATCTCTGAGAGTAATTCTTAATACTGTCAAAATTTGAAGTTGTTTAGTTAAATAAAAGACAAGAGAGAAGACTTAAAACAATTTTTGCATTTTCCTTGGAAGTTTCACTGAAATTGCACAGTGTGCACATATCATGCTTGAGAAAACCTGAACTTCAAACCATGTTTTGAAGCCCTATGCATTGTATGACTATCAGCAGGGCCGAGGACCAATTTTCCAAGTCCTCCCCAACAAGTTAATTTGAATAAACATCAACATTTCTTAGATATCTGATGCAAGGTATACATTTACAAAAGATCTAGAGTCTTCAGAGTTTGCTATAGTTTCTTAAACAGTGATGTCAACACCTAGGTGCTATCGGCCATTCTTTTCCTTCTAATTATTATTTAATCTAATACCTCTGATTTTAATAGTTTTGTAATAAGAACATTTGCCTGGACAGGATACTCCCCAGGGAGTGGAGATGGTGCACTTTATGTGTGGAACAGTGATGGATATTATGACCAGTGTAATAATAATTACAATGTAAAGTGCTATATAAATGTAACTCTCATTATTTTATGACTCTGACATTTTTATAAATGATTGTTTTTACCCATCTGTAGATGATATGCAGACTTGACCATATCCCCCACCTCCATGGCCATAGGCCTTATTGCTAGAAGATCTTTAATGTCCCTTGATGAATATAAAGGATAAAATGGAGTGACATCGACAGACAAATCAACTTGTTAGGGAGTCCAAAGGAAGGATTCATAATGAAGAAGTTACAGGAAAAGATCTCTTAGGCTGCGTTTATGCGACCTCAAGCCAGAATCATGATTTGAATCATGATTTGAATCATGATTCAAAACACAAACATGAATCACAATACCACAGAATCAGCGTTCAGACGACCTTCATTTTAAAGCTGTTTTTCCTCGGATTCGGACCGATCCAGTGCGCATCACAGTGCGCAGTTTGACAGAGGAAGTTAGGTCAACTTTTTCGCACGTGTTTTGGCTCTCGAAAAATCAATCCTGTACCTTCCGAATTCAGTCTATTATACCACAATGTGTGTACTTATTATGCTTCTTGTCGGTTTATCGAAAATTGTGTTCGGATGTAAATTGTAGCATAGATCCAATTTCATATTGACACTTGTTAACTCAACAACAATTGATATCATTGTCTGTTCAGTTAGTTCATTTACTAGTTCACTTGAAGTTGAAGACAACACAGAATGCATGCATATCATATTATGTATAAATACACTGAGCACAGCACAGCGCGACTGGCAAGAGTCAAACCTAAAGTAGCCCGACACAATGACGTCATAGAATCATGATTGTAATCACGATATCGTTTATTCGAACATTTTCGTACGTGATTCTGCAGAAACGTCTTTCCAAACGCCCCTTTTTTTGTGTTTCATGTTTGTGATTCTAATCATGATTATATTCAATTTCGACTAAACGCAATCGTGATTCTGCAGAATCATGATTTGAATCATGATTCAGATCATGATTCTAGGGTAAAAAAGTGGCGGATAAACGCACCCTTAATCACATCTTGGCAATCATAACAACCTGACACTGTCCAGGCTTTATATTCAAACGAATCAAAACATATGGACGGAATAGTCACAGAGAGAGATAGAGAGAGAGAGGAGAGAGTGAGAGAGAAATCAGCAGATGAAGAGTTTTAAAGAAAGACTAAATGAATCATATGAAGGAAGCTTATTGTCAAGTGATTTGTTTTTTATTATGCAGAAAAATTAAATGAAAATATGGAAGGTTTGACAAAAATCCATTAAGAATAAGAATCAATTGATGTTTTTTATTATAAAAAATGATTTTGCGTTATATATGTGAGCAGCTGCCTGACATGTGTTATATAATTTCTGATAAATTGTCTTTTTTATCATGATGATTGAGATTATATTTCTTGTAGAGGCAAGTATGAAAGATTGTGTCTTTGTGATGTATTCAATGAAGAGGTAAAACCAATTGAAATTTCCTGGTGAAAAAAATGACATGTAATTGAATTTGTATCACATATTGGAATCCGCTCACTTTTTCAATGTCACTAAATTAAAACTAATAATAATCCATAACCTAATTACTATTTGACATAGTTTCACAAAACATTGAAGTTATGTTACTTTTGTTTTTCTGCTTTTATTAAAATGGACGTGTTTCACGGCGAAACAGGACTTGTTGTCAAGGAGGGGGTTGGTGGATAGAGAGAGGGAGGTGGGGGGGGGGTTACAGAATGAACAACATGATAAGGACTCAACCACTATTTATAAACTTCACTTTGTAAAATTGGAAAGAGATACACTGTAAACCAGAATTGGCAATTTTGCCCTTTTACATTTTACCTGGGAGTTTAAACAGTCAAACTTTCAGAGCAAAAATAAGAAGTAAAAAGACAATCAGAAAGTTTCCACGTCTTGTTTGTTTATATATCACCAAGTATCTCCCACTCATACAAAAGCCCCATTACAGATGTATCAACTCCCTCACAAACCCCCTATCCAATCATTTATCCAAGACACCTTTCCCTTCCGACTCTTGTTTTTCTTTCAACCCACTTTTCACCGTTACCCGTTCGCTCTCTTTTCACCGTGTCCTTCTCTGCATTACTAATTTGTTTTGGACAGAGAAATAAAGCATAAAAGTTGTTCGTTTTGTGTCTGTGCTCTCAAACTTTTGTCCTTCATTTCCTCTTATTGTGTATATTGCGGCAATATTGGAAGTTCCTGTTTCTATTAGAAAGCTCAATTATTTAGATTTTTTCTCAATTGATGCATCAGTCTTTATTATAAGAAATAGGTTTCAATATTTCTATTGTATTTGCATCTCTCAAATTTTCTTTCTTTCATGTTCATTCCTTCAATCTGCCTGTCTTCTTCATTGCTCGCTTTGACTGTATATCTTTTTCTTTATCTTTTCTTCCCATTTTTCCTCTCTTTCTCTTTTCTCTCTGCCTCTCCCTTCCTCTATTCTGTTCTCTCTTGTCTCTATATTTCTCATTTGAAAAGCAATGCCAAGAAGGAGTTTCTCATTAGAACTCCATATATGCCAAGGAATTATATAAGATTATATTTATAGTATCAGATGTTTGCCTACTTTTATCTTTGTTTTAATGTTGACCCTGTACATTGTTCATATATATGTATCTGGGTCTTTTGTTTGTTAGTTTGAATTTCCTTTTGTTCTTTTGATGAACAATGATGATTAAATTGTTGTCAAAAGGCTGCTGTCTTCGTTGGGGTAGTAAGGGAGAACTGAGGATGGTAGAGTCTACACCAGCCAAATCTGGAAAATATGCAGGGGTGTAAAAGTTCATCTATTTAGCTAATTTAAAATTGTTTCTTTTTATTATCAGCTAAATTTTAGCTTATTTTAGCTTTCCTCTGTACAAAAATCATTGGAAACTCTTTTAATTGCAGCTTTCTGCAACACTCTTCAGCCCATTCCAGCTCTTTTTATTTGTGATCACTCACTCACCCTGAATATGTGTAAATTACAAGAAGTTCTTATGGTCTCAAAATACACCATATATTCCTTGCTTTCTCACTGAGCTGTACAAGATTAAGTTTCCATGGTAATAGACCTTCAACAAGACTTCCATATCAGTTAGCAAAAAATTCATCTTTATCTTTACTTGACATGAAAAAGGTGTCATATATTGCTTTCATGCTATAAATATTGTGCAACCTTTGAGAAATCCCTGCAAGAGTTCTCATGATCTATGTTTTTTTGTGGTAATGCCAAATCGTCTTATTACCAACTCGTCTACTATCATTTGGTCTATCATCAATTCGTCCACTATCCACATGGTCTAAGTGCCATTTCGTCCACTCACCATTTTGTCGAATAACTAGTTGGTACAATAGCCATTTATTCCATAAACCATTTGGTCTAGTTGGATAAGTGTTAATTGGGTGAAATGAATGAAAAGAAAATTGGTATGAGACCAACTGGTTATTAGATGAAATGGTCATAGAGAAACTAGTGATTATTGGACCAAATGGTTGTTAGACGAAATGTTGCATTTCATGAGAGGAATTGTTGGATGTTTTATCCGACAAACTGTTTTATTCGAGAGCTACCATCGTAATGCTTCTCAGCCAATAGAAATCAAGGAAAGGTCTGACAACTTGTCTGATCAACTAAAATGTTGGTGAAGTGCCCCTAGATGCTTTCTGATGTAGTTAGAATTCAAACCAAATATGTTCCCTGATCTACATGTAAGTGGTGTGAAAGTACTCTTAGTTAGAAGCCGATGTGCATTGATTATATTGTACTTCATATGATCATTGAATAAAATATGAGATGTCTTTATTTTCTTATTCTCTTTTTCTTCATTATTTCTCTTGTCAAACCTTTATAAGAATATTTTTATTGGTTATCTTTTATACAGTCTCCAAGCAAGCCAAAGAAGGAGGAAAAATTCAAGAATTTTGTCAAATCAAAGTTCCATCTCGCAGAAACAAAGGTAAATTTGCTCTTTTCGTTATTTTTTTCTCTTATAGATTTTTTTTTTAGCCAATCCCACTTTCCATGCTTGGGCTTAGATGGAAATGATAAAAAAGGTTGTGAATTGAAAAATGTAAGAGAAGGCAATCTAGGATAACAATATATTGGTTTCCTAATCTGAATAATGATGTTCTCATTAACTAATTGATTGGCAAAGTTGTTTTTGTTTGTTTTATGTACATTAATATGAATCAAATAATAATTATAATAATAGGCATTTATATAGCGCCATCTATCTAGAAATAATCTATTCCGGGGCGCATTGTTTATTATTATTATTACCCGGCTTAAGCTCGAGCTGCCTTTCAGCGCTCTGTGCATTCAAGGAAATAATCCTGCTGGGTACCCATTCACCTCACCTGGGTTGAGTGCAGCACAATGCGGATAAATTTCTTGCTGAAGGAAATTACGCCATAGCGTAATTCTCCCTATGTCAAAAATTACTCACCTGATGAGTTGTTTCAGAGTCATTACTGGTACATTGATTTGCATAATGAAGGCAAGATTGCTAGACGCATTCCACTTGTTCATATTTCATTCTTTTTTTTCAAAATATTTATGATCTGTATTTCATTTTCAATTCTTTCTAATCTCTTCACCCTCTCCCTCTCAGAAAATCCAAGAGCTCTGGTCGTGGTATAAAAGCACCCAACTGAAATGAAAGTAAAAGAATGTGAACGTAGCATAGCATATCTAGTCAAAGGACCGTTTATGAACTGTCAACTCTACGTACCTCAGGCGGGATGGTGAAGCTGAACAGAGGTTATGTTCGACATAATTTCATCAATCAACCATGGATTTCGAAAATCATTTGAAAAAAATTATCTGGAAGAATTATGTGAGGATAAAAGAGGAAATGTAATTGTTTTATTGTGACAGGGATTTCATTTAATGAGATTTATGAAATGTAATTTTGTTTGGTGATAACACCTCCCCCAAAAAATGAATGTTGATAAGGTGTAGAATCACAAATTTATCACAAGTTATTTAAATTTATTAGCAAGTTTGTCATTGAAAACAAGAATTTTAAATTTCATGGATTAAATTTCAAAGAAACTGAATAAATTACCATTAGAACCAATTATGATTGTGCGTGAACTATTATAGTGTGTCTTTGTGATGGTTGATAATATTTTCTAGTCACCATCACAATGATTTTGTTCAAATTGGGGGAAAATTTTAAGATAGAATTACAAGTATAAATGACAGTATAATAAACAATGTTTGTTGCTTTCTGGGATGGACAGGGCGATCAGCAATTTAGCATTATCTTGTTGAGCTGCAGAAGAGCCCAGTTAAGATGTTTCAATTAGTATCTCCCAAAAGCTCCTTAAGGGAGGCTAGTTTTTCAGGCAGAATGCTGAATTCTAACCTAAGAAATTATTCCCTGGTCATTTCACAGGCTTCGAGGAGTACAACAACGATTCCATTCCGTTGATTTAATTTTTAAGCAGCTGGATTTGATGTACTTTACTGCATGGTTTTCATCAAATGTGAAGAATAAAAATAAATTGTTATTTAGTAACCCTTGAATACCCTTCCAGTAAGGGAGGGTTCCCTGCTAAAAGCGGGGTTCCCAGCAAAAAGCTGGGAAAACATTGCTATGTACTTGCTTTTGATAGTTGATAATTGATAGTTGCTCTTGGTTGAATTCAAACATATTTTTGTGGAGATATAAATACTAAAATAGCCCTTATTTCCTCATCCACCAAATACATCAAGTAATCGTACTAGTAAATTCCAATAGAATGGACTATTATTGAATCTTTTGGGCAGTTACCATACTTTTGCACTAAGAAGACATAAAAAAAATCTTTGCTCTCTATTTATTTCGGTTTGATACATGAATGCCAAGATCAAAAACTTTGATCATTATTTGCCTTGTTAGCAGCTCGCACATTTCGAAGCACATCGAGAGGCCATACAACTTGCATCTTTTCTTCCAGTTGAGGTATGGACAAAATCAGTAAATTTACAATAAGTAGGGACCAAGATTTTGCCGAGGTACTTGTGTCAAAACAGAAAGCCAAATCACTTTTACTTAATGAATAGGGTTGTTTACCACTATAAGTAGGTATTTATGCCCTGAAAGCAGTTGATAAGGAGATGTAAGATATATCTCATATTGAAGTTTAATGCCAGTATTAAGGATTGCATTACCTTGTGTTGACATACTATTGTTTCTCGATTTTTTTTTCTTCTGTTTTATGTTCTCTAAGTTTAGTTGTGATCCTAAATCATTGAAATACATTTTTTGATCAATAATTATCATGTCAACTTTTGAAGTGCCACAAGAAGCATCATTAAAACATTCATTTTTTAATAAAAACTACAAATTATTGTCTACATGTGGATATGTTTGGATTGAATGTCAGTGTCATGCACTGTTTCCTTTAAAAAAAAAATCCCCATGCAGCCTATATTAATCATGGACATGCATTCTACTTGAAAATTCAGATATTGTCTGTTTCATTAGAGTTACAACTGTTGTAAATTTGCTACTATGGTAACTACCATGGAAACCTTGATAGTGATTGGCCGCTGAGCCATGTTCTTCTTCTTCAAGCTACACTGCCTCCTTCAATCCTGAAGATTTTTGCAGTATTGTAGAACCGGGGACCGGCAGGTGCAATACACCGGGTGAACACTCTACTCTTTGACGAATAGTGTATTGGTTTTTTAACGTGAATAGGTTGTGACTCTCCTATACACGGGACCAACATTTACGTCCTTTCCGATGGACGGAGTGTTTTCCAACTGCATTCACACCCGCACTGAACACAGCGGTGAGGCACGTTAACACACAACGCTAGCATCAGTTTTTTTTGTTAGACGTCTTCCGGCATGCTGCGGGACTCGAACCCACGCACGTTGAGATCTACGATCTTATCCGGAACAGGCGCTCTTACCGACTGAGCTACACTGCCTCCCATGTTACCATGGTAATATGAGAAAATTACCATAGTTGTAACTCTATGAAATGAACACCTGGGCCTTGTCTTACAAAGATTTGCAATTAATGAAATCAGCCACAACTATGGAAAGCCAGCAACGGAAACATCTAAAATACATGTTTGTTTGTTCAAAATGTTTTCTAGATATACTGTATATTCATACATTCATTGTTTTCTTGAAAATTCAGTGTGGCTTCTTTTTGTTTACAAAGGTCATTGTACAAGTTTCCTGGAGAAAAAATGACATTAATGAATATCCATAGAGATGAGATTGATTGGATCAATCACAACTCTTTGTAAGACGGGACTCAGGTCTGATGTTCAGTAGATATGTGCTATTGATTGTATTCTATATAGACGGGTCAATATACGACCAAAAATAGCCTTACCCGGAACAAATTGCAACAAATGATTTTTCAACGGTATTTTGTACTATTTGACCTCAGGAATAACATACTAAAAATCTACCAAAATCCGAACCCGGGAAAGTGGTTATTTTCAAGATGGCGTCCAAGATGGCCGCCATTCACTGAAAATTGATACAACTGACACATTATCCACTCTAGAATCCTATTTCGGTTCATATTCCATGTTCTGGGGTTACAAAAACTGATTTAGGCTAGAATGAATTATAAGCCCTCCAGTGTACCAGGCAAATCCAAGATGGCGCCCAAAATGGCTGCCATATAGGCTGAAAATCAACAATTCATCTAAATTTGTTTTTATTCAATGGTTTTAAGGGTAAAATATTACGTCGAAACAAGTTATAAGGACAGCCAGTGGTCTGGTGTGTCCAAAAATCCAAGATGGCTTCCAAAAATGGAGTTTAAAATGGCTGTTGATAATTAAAATGGACATAGTTCATTTCATATCCGCCTGGGACATAATGATTTGGTGCGAAGACCATGATTTCAATGGTCAAATAAGACATTGGGACAAGTTACAAACACAGTCAGTGGTCTAGTATGTAAAAAAATCCAAGATGGCCTCCAAGAATGGAATCGAAAATTGCTGTTGCAACTTCAAAAAATCCGTCATAGTTTGCTCAATGTCCAGAAATATGATTTTTGTGTCTTGTACCATGGTTAAATGGGTCGAATAATACATTGGGACAAGTTACAAGGAAAGTCAGTGGTCTGGTATGTGCAAAAATCCTCGATGGATTCTAGAAATTGATTCTGAAATGGCTGCTAATACTTAAAGCGGACGTAGCTCATTTCATTTTGGCCTGGGATATGTGATTTTGATGTCTAAACCACTGGTTTCAAGGGTCAAATAATATCTTAAGATAAGTTAAAAGGACAGTCAATGGTCTGGTTTGTCCAAAAATCGAATATGGCGACCAAAAATTGGTCTTAAAAATATGCTGCTGATACTTAAAGTGGACAAAGCTCATTTTATATCGGCCTGGAAATGTGATTTTGGTGTCTAAACCACTAGTTTCAAGGATCAATTTATACATTAGGGCAAGTTACAAGGACAGTCAGTTGCCTGGTCGGTCAAAAAATCTAAGTTGGCTTCCAAAAATTGATTCTAAATTGACTGCTGCTACTTAAAGCGGACATAGCTTATTTTATATTGGCATGAGAGATGCGATTTTGGTGTCTAAACCGCTGGTTTAAGGGCCAAAATAATACATTAGGACACGTTTTAAGGCCAGTCAGTGGTCTGGTATGACCAAAAATCCAATATGGCTTCCAAAACTTGATTCATAAATGGCTGTTGATACTTAAAATTGGCATAGCTCATCTTAAATCCTCCTGTGAGATATGATTTCGGTGTCTAAACTATGGTTTCAAGGGTCAAATTATATATTAGGACAAGACAATGGCAGTCAGTGGTCTAGTATGTCCAAAATTACAAGATGGCTTCCAAAAATGGAGTAAGAAATGTCTGATGTTACTTATAAAAGGACATAGTTTGTTTAATATCTGTCTGGGGAATATGAGTTTGGTGTTTAAAGCATGGTTTAAAAGGGTCAAGTAATACACTAGGGTAAGTTACAAGACCAGTCAGTTGTCTGTATGTTAAAAAATCGAAGATTACTTCAAAAAATGGGGTGTAGATTGACTGTTGCTACCTAAAAGTATGCATAGTTTATTATAAATACACCTTGGAGGTATGATTTTACTGTCTATACTAGAGTTTACAGGGTCAAGCAATACATTGGGTTAAGTTGAACAGACAGTCAGGTGTCAGGTATGTCCAAAAATCAAAGATGGCTTTAAAAATGGGGGTCTTAAATGACTGCTGTTACGTAAAAGTGGATGTAGAACATTATAAATACACCTTGGGGATATTATTTTGGTGTCTACACTAGGCTTTCAAGGGTCAAACAATACTTTGGGACTGGTTACCAAGATATGCAGCTATCCATTTTGCCTTAAAATCAAAGTTGGCTTAAAAATGGGTTCTAAAGCATGTAAAGTGACTACTGCTCCATAAAATATCTACCTGTTAGGAATAATCTTGGTGTCTACACTTAAATGCATGGGGACAAGTTATCATATTGCTTCATGAGTTAGTAACAGCACCCATTTTGATGAAATTTTAGAATCTATCATGGATTCTTTGACAAAATGGAGTACTAACCATCCTGTTACTTGTCCGAGTGTATCATTTGACCCTTCATACCACAATTTGGACACCAACATTATTTCTTGCAGATGAATATTGTAGAACTCTGACCACTATTGAATGATATGAGTCGTTTTAGATTCCTTTTTTAAAAACCCTCTTGTGTTTTAGGCAAATTGGACAACTGCATATCAATGTAACCAGTCCAAACGTATTATTTTAACCATGAAACCATAGTGTGGACACCGAAATCATATCTCCTAGGTGGATTTTAAATGAACTATGTCCATTTTTTAAGTAACAACAGTCATTTTAGACTCCGATTTTTGGAAGCTTTCTTAGATTTTCGACATACTGGACCACTGACTGTCCTTGTAACTAATTTTCTGCCTTTTGAAACCATGATATAGGCAACAAAATCATATGCCCTTGACGAATAAAACATGAATTATGTCCATTTTTAAATACCATCGCGGCTGATTGATACTATTTTTTTAGCCACCGTAGACTTTTGGACATACTTGACCACCAATCGTCCTTGTAAAAGATCCCAATTTATTATTTGACCCATTTAACCATGGTATAGGCAAAAAAATCATATTCCAGGATATTGAACAAACTATGTTGGGTTTTTTTTTTAGTAGCAACAGCATTTTTACTCCATTTTTGGAAGCCATCTTGGATTTTTGAACATACCGGACCACTGACTGTTCTTGTAACTTGTCCCAATGTATTATTTGACCATTGAAACCATGGTCTAGACACCAAATCACATCTCTCAAGTGGATGTGATATGAGCAATGTCCAATTTAAGGATTAATAGCCATTTTAAACTCATTTTTTGGAAACCATCTTTTATTTTTAGACACACCAGACCCACTGGCTGTCCTTGTAATTTTTCCCGATGTACTACTTCATCATTAAAACAATCGAATGAAAACCAAATTAAAGCCACTTAAGTAATAGATGAATTGTGGATTTTTTAAACTACGGCAGCCATTTTGGGCGCCATCTTGGATTTTCCTGGTACCCTGGAGTGCTAATATTCACTCTAACTTGTATAAATAAATTCTTTTACCCATTGGACCATGGAACATGAACCCAAATAGGATTCTAGGGTGGATAGTGAGTGAGTTATATCCATTTTTGGTGAATGGCGGCCATCTTGGACGCCATCTTGAAAATAACCATTTTCCCAGATGCGGATTTTGGTAGATTTTTAGTATGTTATTCCTGAGGTCAAATAGTACAAAATACCGTTGAAAAAATCATTTGTTGCAATTTGTTCCGGGTCAAACCATATATTGACCCGTCTAATACATGATTGGCCAAAGCCTTGCAATTACATTTACAATCAATTGTATCATTGATATTATCTTATGTCTTAGGGTCCATGTCCTTATTTTAGTGGGTTTTTTGTGCCTTAAATTGAAAATAAGTCTTCATGGAGTGTGAGAGAGGTGGAAGGAGAGAGGGGGGGGGGGGGAATACGTGTCATTTATTGAAGATGGTCTTTGGGGGTCAGAGGTCACAGGTCATTTCATGGAAAGCATCTAGTTCTGGCAATGAACTAATAACCTTTATGTGGCAGCATTCTTAGGGTCAAAGGAGGGAACAGATTTCCATCTTTAGCTTATGTGATCATTATGAGAGTGACAATGATCTGATTAGTTTGAGGAGGGGGGGGTATCAAGGTCACATATCTTTTTTTGACAATTATAGAAGTTGTGTGTCTGATATATTCCAGGGCCCCGTCTTACAAAGAGTTATGATTGATCCAATCAATCTCAACTGTATGGAAATCCATCCATACCATAAATTTTTCTACGGGAAATTTGCACAATCTAATTAGTAAACAAAGAGAATCACACCTAATCTTTAAGAGAATGGTGAATGTATGAATATTACATCGTGTCTAAAAAATATTCAGAACAAATTTGTATTTTAGATGTTTACGTTGCTTGCAGTCCATAGATGTGGTTGATCGGATCAATTGCAACTCTTTGTGAGACGGGGGCCTGATCTGGCAGCGGAGGAGGCATGAATTCCAACTGCGCACAAACGATAAACTTTTCATGTGGATTCTTCCCTTTTTTTCACCCCCCCTTTCATTTTTTTTTCTTTTCACCAACCCTTAAAGTGGCATCTGGACATGTGCCTCATTACCACCTCCGATATGGCCTCTTGCTTCCATCTCTCCTCTTAAAGTCTTTCAAAAACTGATATTAGCTATAAAAATTCTCACAATAGGGACAAATGACTTGGAATAAGGTATGGTCGTGTAATGGCTCTGCCGTTTTGGCTTTTTGACTTGACAATGATGGATAGAATAGAGGAGGTGGGTTTATAAGGCACACCTTTTTCACATCCCCATTGTATTCAACTCACCTAGGGATGCACAAAGTTAACAAGTTTCCATTAGTGGTCTGTCGAACAGTGTACTTGGGGGGCCCATAGAGACAAGTGTTGAAAAAACTAACGCCACAATTCTTTGTTCACGTAGGACTAGGTGACCTGTTGCTGCACTTTGCATTCAATTCTAATTTTCCCATTATTTTGTTGAATGCCTACAATTTTTCAGTTCAATATTTTGCCTCATCTCCGTTTAATCAGAGTGGTGGTGTGATACCGATAACAGTTACAATTTTACACTTTTGTGAATTTTGTGTAAAGTGATTTTTAAACATAATTTTGATTGGTAATTTGAAAAACGATACTAGTTTCAGAAGAATAACTCTTCTCTGTCTCGTCTCTCATAAGTTTCGGTGATTAAAGGCACGTCTATAATAGAATGATTTGAGTTTGTATATTATGATTTTGGTCAGCCCCGATGGTCAATCCTAATTGTTGTTCCGTTGTGTTAAAAAGTCCTTTTGTATATAGAAAATTTCTTTACTTTTCAGAACTTAGGTAAATTATTGGTGGATTTAATGAGTGTGGGTGATGGACGTAATTTGTAAATTACCAAAAAAAAAACTTTCTACCCCTCTTCTATTTTCCATTCCCCTATCTCCCCTTTCCTCTGTGATGATTTGCGATGAGGTTGAGATGGTGGTGGTGGTGGTGGTGGTGATGATGATGATGGTGATGAATTGATGACGATGATGATAATGACGATGGTGATGATGATGTCGACGACTGTGAAGATGATGACAACGGTGGTGATGATGATGGCAATACTGATAATTCTGATGATTTGTGATAGTTATGACAGATAGGTTGTAATTTGAAATTCTATGCTCCACGTTTATCCCCCTCTCGTCTATTGAATCCTGTACCTCCTTTTCAATTTCATACCCCCTCTCTCTATACCTCTCGCCTTCTCTCTCCTCTCGCTGACAATTATTTGCAGTACTTAAATGTATAACAATCTATTCTTAATAATATTATATTTTGTCAACATTGGTCTACATTGGTCTGTGAGGTGGTCCTGTTTGGTCTAGTCCTAGACCCCACACCTAGGATTGCATCCCGGGTCCGTAATCATTCTTAAACAAAAAGTACAAAACCCGAAACAATCAGACTCATTTTAAAGGAATGGTCCGGGCTGAAAATATTTATATCGAAATAAATAGAGTAAAATTCACAGAGCAAAATGCTGAAAATTTCATGAAAATCGGATAACAAATAACGAAGTTATTGAATGTTAAACTTTATCAATATTTTGTGAAAACAGTTTTATGCACATCGTCATGAATATTCATTAGGTGGGCTGATGATGTCATATCCCCACTTTCCCTTTTCTTATGTTATTACATGAAATCATAATTGTTAAATTTTTTCATACATGTGTAAATGATGTGTCTCCATTATGATGAAATAAGTTGCAGAATAACTAACCAATGCACTTAATCAGTTGTCAATTTAATTGTTTTAGTTCTTGGTAGAACAAATTTGAATAAACCTTATTTTATATAATAAAATACAAAAGAAGAAGTGGGGATATGACATCATCAGCCCACCTAATGAATATTCATGAAGACATGCCTAGAACTGTTCCGTCGGAATAATGCAAATCTTTACAATTCAATAACTTCGTTATTTGTTATCCGATTTTAATCAAATTTTCAGCATGTGAATTATACTCCATTTATTGATATATAAATATCTCCAGCCTGGACCATCCCTTTAACGATTATGACCATGAAGACGATATGTTCAGATAACAGAAAGTTCGACTTGTAAACTGTTTTCAAATTAATGTTTATGTTGTCTCTAACCCCCATCATGTACTATATAGGCCTTCCATTCGACCCCGTCTATACCTACCCGTCTTTCCATGTCACATGTATTAGCAAATCGGAGGCATAACTGGAACCCAATTTAGGGGTTGAAATTGGTCTTGAATTTGTGTATGAGTGTTGTAGTTAGGTCAATCGGGAAATTATTGAAATGAGTTCTGGATCTGATCTTCCCAAATATCAATTGAAATCGTCTGACGAATGATCAATTAAATGCCCTTACAAATAAAGATAAATCAATAACATTTTTTCCCCTATTCTATTTGAAAGAAATTAACCCACTTAAAATTATTCCCAATCTGAGTTACGGCATGTTCTATAAGTTCTTAATTTCATTCACACCCCCTTGCCTGGACTCACCCTTTAGTCAGCATCTCTATCTATGGGGCAAGGGGGGGGGGCACATACCCCGGGGATCCCGAATCCCCCTTTTCTAGTATGCCACTTCCAATAATAATCTCCCTTATTAGGTGTAGATGGCTTTTGTTCCCTGGATTGTACTTTTATTCTAAGTTAACATCAATTTGTTTAGCAGCTAATGGTCCTGATTGCATCCAATTCCTTGCTTAAATTGAAAATTATGCCACCCAGCTGCGCGCTCAATTAGAGAGAAATTTTCTCGCTCGTTACTTGTCGTGCCTTGCTTTCAGCGTCTGGGGATCCATCAAGGATTTGCTCATGAACTTGTATGTTTGCAAATCACATACTTGATGAAAAAGAAAGAGGAATGGAACGGTCGGTTTTTAAAGGTAATTATCATAGAAGCAAACCTAATAACATAATTTCATCGTGGCCGAATTACTATACAAACTCTCTGGGGTTGAGTAGTGAAATGATAATAATAAATAAGAAGACGAAGAAGAAAAAGCAGAAGATAGAGAAGAAGATAAATATGTTGATGTGACTATTCACCCCTCAACTAAAAAATCATCATAAATAATATCCGTAGATTTTATGACGACTCGCGAACATGAAGGGCAAACAATAAAATGGATCGCTTGCTTTTCCTTACTGCACAATTTATAATAACATAATGAAAATGCTACCAACTTGGGGGCAGGCCTATATTGCCTACGTAAATACCACAATCAAGGTACTAGTATATGCCTAAATCAAACACCAAGTCGTTTTGTCCTTTTGACCCCGATATGAAATCATTATTATCCAACCGATTGGCGGTCACGATCCCTAACACGTAGTTCATCGATCACGCTGGTGGGCTTGCCGATAATCGACATAAATTTGTAAGTGTTTAATGGCGGGAAATATTGACGTCCAGCGGTGCGTTCCAACGAGTTTGCTTGAGAACAATCAAATATGAGAAGACCAGTGGCGCGAAAATTAAGCAACTATCCGACGAATGTAAGAAATTTTTCGGCGCCCTTTGGTTCTCGGCGCCATCATTAATACAAGACGTTGCGAATCGTTATGGAGCAGCACTCTAACAAATGCTGTACGAAAATCATGGCGTATATTACAACAAGTTTTCGTGTATATATTCGATTTCAATAGTTTTACTTTGGTTAGCAGTATTTATCCACAATCGTGAAAAGATTTCACAAGGCTTTAATTAAAATATTCATAACTTTTCACGAATCGCCGCAACGTATATACATTAAACGATCTTTCTTTCTTTCTGTAATTCATTATTAATTTCTCCGTCTGTGATCGCCCCATCTATCGAAATGAAATTACCATATAGCATTATTCTTGTAGTGAGTGTTGACAAAAAACTGTTTGTGTGAATTTCTTAACTTCTCTGCGACATGAAAATTGTTTGAGACAAATTGCGAATTCCTGTGTAACATGATGTTACCTTTTCATTACGTTATCTGACAGAAGAATTGAAATCTTATTGCGTTCTCAAACACTATTCAACTACAGTACTCAGTAAAAAGGGATAGTTGTGGATTCAAACATCAATACAGCCCAAGACAAAAAAGAACATCCTACCTCTGAGGAGGAAGTAAAAGGAGACGTTAATTCAGACGGCATATTTTCTCTGCAATGAACCCTTCGCACAAAATGTATTTTTATTTTTTGAAGACATCGAATTTTCAGATAAATTTGCTCGTCTTTCTTAATATCCCAAACATTTCCATTAAGCTATCGGCAAACATATTATTTTTACAGGAAAGATCAGTGAATTCAGTTAATAACTTCAGAATAAATGTATATATATATATATATATATATATATATATATATATATATATATATATATATATATATATACTGTGTCTTGGTGTTGCCCTATAGCTTGACGACATACGAGCGCTTCATAGTCATGTTATTAGTAGCATCAATATGTCACTTCTTCAACTCTGAAATCTTGGCGTTGATATTGAGTCGAGACACATTAATGAGGGGCTGTGGTTTCTCGCAATGCACAGCCGTCTTAATATGGTCTTGAATCATCCAACAGACACAATCGCAACCTGTGCGTCGAGAAAACCGCGCGTCATCCTGCTGGCGGAAATCAACATGATCAAGTTCTAAATTTTCATAAAGAATGGCAAAGTTTGATCGAAATCCTGATCGTAAAAAATAAGGCCGCATGCTATCAGGTGGAGCACTTTTACACTAATCCCCTCCATCCCACGCCTTTCGTGTCGTGGAGCCGACACCGCACCCCTGTTCTCATGGCGTCAAACATCAATCTATCCGAAGGAGTACGAGTTCATGCTTCCAAGAATGGTTTCTGACAAAGGCAATCATGACATTAAAAGTGGAGGCCCGTTGTGCTGGAGAGTTGACTGTCATTAATGTACCGCTTGTTTTAACACTATACCCTACCCTAAATCTAATCCTAGACCTAACATAAACCCTATTGCAACCCTAACCCTATAACTCTCTACATCTTAGACGAAATTAAGCCCGGAGCAAAAATGTAGCAGGAGCAAATGTCGTGTCACCGTACCATGTTGCCTGTAATGCTCATCGGACCTCTTTGGGACGTTGTACGTCGTATATGCCATACTAAAAGCATTATATAGGCTTATAATATTTTTCGATTTTAATCATTTGTGAACAGTATAGGCCTACTGGTTTGCACCTATTCTTTCATCAACTATTTCCATTGTGCCAATCTATCACCCCCCCCCCCATATATCAATTAAAGTTCTGCAATAAACATTCATCTTAATTATTTTTTTCTTCGCCAAATTGTATGTTAGAAAAACAAATTTAAGGACCCTTTGACCATGTTGACGAGATTTGAATTAGATATTAAATGATCGTGGTATATTCATCACTGCTTCTCATTGAAACCAATAGGCCCTACACCCCGGCCGCTCCATTTAAGGGGGAGAATAAGTTGAATAGAGAATTATTGTCGAAAACCCCAATTAAAATAAATCGGCTCTTGTCGAAATTTTGAACATTTTGGTCTAATTTGTCGATTGCTGAGTCATATAGATACCACAGAGATTTCATTCAACTTTTTCCCTTCTTTGTCAAAATCTACCCTAAAAATACTTCCGACAAAAATGTAAAATCAAGACCTTGAAGGAAATGAAAATAAATAGAAGGGGAAAGGGAAAATAGGTTGAGCCTGCGCGTGCGCAATAATGGTCTTTTGAGATTTAAGTGACGGCATTCGAATGTTAAGTGGGAAAACGCAGACTGCCTGGGCCGGAGATGTTTTCTTGGGGGGAAAATTGTTTTCATTAATTGTTTTCTTCTAGCTTTAGTGGAACGGGGACCCACATCTCCGCTTATCAAACTCATACATGTCATAAGGGATATCGGGCTTATTGTTTTTAATCTTGATTTTAATTGGAAGGGAGTTCACTAAGGGGTCGTTAACACTTAGACGCTTTTACGAGTTAAGTAATAATTGCGATTCTTTTTATGAAATGATGTCTGTAGAGTAATGGATTGTGCAGACCAAGTCTTTCCCTCTTTTGACATTTTATTTCCCTGTCAGGTTTTGTAGTAAGTCAAAGTCATCTCCTGAGTGCATCCTCACCACAATTGTGACGTCATAGGGTTATAAACTCCTGCAGAGACATGCGATTTCATAGGGAAATGATTACAGTAGGGAGCTTAATTTTATATGTTAAACGAAATTTTACCAAATTTCTCCTGCATTTCCTTCCATGATATCTATCGAATTCTCGGATGAAAGATACAACAAGTGACGGCACCATAGGGGGGATGGGGGAGGTAGGAAGACCTCGATCTATTTTACATGTTTTTTCCCCTTTCTTAATTTTCTACTTCTTCCTCTTCCTCTCTCTCTCTTCGTTACTGGTATAATCAAAGGAGACAGTCACCCCTGCCCACAGCTTCGCCTCTGGAAACCCCACATTTTCAGTAGCACCTTGGTGAGGAATGACGTCTGAGGACAGGCATATTAAGATGGCGAACTTCTCTTGTAATTAATTGTAAACTCTCTGAACTGCATACAAACACCACCAGTTATTAAATTACAAGTACTTAGCCTATCGTAATATGACTGATCCTGTATCAATATCAGACATCTTCATGGGGTAATAAGGTGGTCAAGAGAAGGAGAAGGAGGAGGAGAAGAAAGAAGAAGAAGAAAAGTACTACTCTGACTTACGACCTCATTTCACCTGCATCAAAGCCTTGGCGGCGGAAGCCAAAAAATTTAGGGGGGGGACCACCAACATTTTTGACAAAAAAAAAAAAAGGTTATATATCAAACAAAATTTTAGGGGGGACCGACAGAATTTGTTGACAAGCAAAAACAAAAATTAGGGGGGACCTGTCCCCCCGTCCCCCCCCCCCCCGCTTCCGCCGCCTATGATCAAAGCACACGGGAGGGTGGGTATACTCATAGCCCAAATTAACTCTCCGATCCGACAACCTTCCTTTTTACGTTATGTGAGATGATAATACGTCATGTTTATTTAAAATTCCATCCCCTTATAATTTTCTTTTTATATAACACTTATGTTGAATTCTGCAAGGGATAAAGATGTATGTAATTCCCAATTTTACATTTAGTTCTCACTTACTAGTATGTCGTCATTGTTTATCATCTTGGGAACCATCATGCCAATTTCAATTTGAGAGGATCAGAAAAACAACCGTTACTAAATTATGAAAAACCTTTTGAGAATATTTATATTCAGCTCATGTGATCATCTTCCGGACACAATGCAATATGACCAGAGTGAAAAGGAATTCAAGGAGTTCCTTGGACATGAACTCAGATCTTTTAAAGGTATATTTCTCTAACAAAATCAAAATATTATTAAGAATACAGGTTAAAATGTATAATACTTGATCACAAAAGTTTGGTATCGTAATGAATACAAATTTGCAACCCTACTGGCAGTATACAAATGATACTATCTCTATTTTGCTTATTTTCAGACCCATGATTTATCATTAAAATGTGAAAGAAAATCCTTCTTGCGAGTTTTTCTCGAGAGGATTTCCCCATGTTTACCTCTCAGTCAAGAATTAGGTGAAATTCATCATCAGCACACTCATATACATGAATCACACTTCCCACAGTCGTCTGTTCTTAAATTTGCTGTTACATGCTGCATTCCCGCCTCATTTTCCTGTTTTCTGACCGACAAAGTATAAGTGCGAGCGAACAGCGGACAGAAGACAGCCAATCAGCACAGCGCGCGCCGTGCGACAGAACCATTAGAACCGCAGAGTTCTTGATGGGCCAAGAAAGATGTCCGCAGTGCACTGGCGGTTCTGTAGGTCTGTCTACAAACCATGATGATCGCGATGGCCACCTGGTTGTTCTATTTGCATCATACCCACGATGTCATCCGTCTAACTTTTCTTCACAAAACGACTTTGAAATCCGTAAGTCGTTCTCTTGCTGGCAAGCACGTCATGTTTTGGCAGGAGCCACATTATAAGTTGCACAAGTCAGAATGTACAGTATAGCTCTCCAGAATGGTCCAGACTGGATTTTGTAAAATAATCTCAAGACTCAAGATTAAATGTCTCATGGGGAAACAGAACATTAAAATGATGCATCACTTGACTCATTTTAGAGGTCTTAACCTGAACGAATCAATGTCTGGGAGTGGTCCTAGATCGGGTGCCCATTATTGTCCCACAGATGGTTGGAACTATAACTCTTTTGATTTGTTCATAGGGTTTGTCGAATATCGCAACCGTATCAATCCAGGTCAGTCACATGCCCACCCAACACAAAAGTAGTTCTTATTTTTTCTTTCTCTGATACTCTCCTCTTTGACATTCCCTCTAACTAAAAATTGCAGTTTGAAATCTGTACCCAAATACATTTATCTTGATGACGAACTTCCAATTAAGATTTACAACGTTAGATCTTCACAAAGACATAATCGGTGCCCATTCCAAAGTTTAGTCGCAGTTCTGTATCGTAGGTTTGCCAGTGTACATTGTCATGGCGTGTCACTCTGATCCACGTGTCTTTCGTGAACAATGCCTCTACCCATAATGAAATATTGTATTTGACAGATATGATATGGAATGATAACTTTCTGGTTTAGCGCGACGGGAAGACAACCCTTCCGAAGCCCCGGACAGGTGGAGAGACCTACTTTCAAACAATCGGCATCAAAGGATTGTTTCCGTAGACGAGCCAGACCGCCGGCGAAGTTCTGACGGTGCACCTGGCCTCGTGGTTAAGACTGCGGCAATACTGTTGTATTGGTGGCGGCGTGCAGATCATTCATTATGTTCATGTATGATCTTGACTATTCTGTTGCGTCATCATCAGATGAATGAAACAAGTGTAGATGACACAGTTCAATGTTGGCTCACGGACTGAGGAGCATGGTGCGTGCAAGGAGGGCAAAAGAGGACATCAAGGTTTTTGAATCTTCCTGATCAATCGCATTTTTTAGGTGGGGTCTGAATAGCTACTGGTCAGTCTTGAAAATAAATGCTGATGCAAAAATAAATTATTTGCATTTTTTGGTTGTAACTGATTAAAAAAAAGAGTGATTCCGTGGTACCACTGACGTAGGCCCTAAAACACGCTCCCGATAAATTTTGAACAAGCTGCGAGCATGGATGCTGCGAGTAAGATGTCTTCTCTTTCCGTTGCATCCACAACACCATTTACACTCTAAAAAAAGGTTACCCAATATTGGGTAAAATGGGAACATGCATGTTTGTTGGATAAAAAGATACCAAATGTGTTGTAAATTTTACGCAATGGTGCGTTGAAATTCACCCTTGCACATTTTATCCAATATTGAGGGAAAAAATTACACAGCAAACATGCATGTTCGCTTTTTACCCAATATTGGGTAAATCTTTATACTCGCTGTTTTTAGAGTGTATATTTCAAAATATAACACCAATAAGATTATCATCTGTTCTAATTTTCACTTATTTTTTATCCTACGAATAGCCGTGGTTCATTGTTTGTGTGGCTTATTTTTATTAAGCATTTTGTTTGAGTTTTAAACAATATTTAGTGATGCCTTTGATGTCAACCCCACACATCTCTCAGTTAAAGGGGAATCCAACCCAAATAAAATCTTATTTTCATAAGGAAAAGAAAAATCAGACAAGTTGATAGGTGAAAGTTTGAACAATATTGGACAAACAACAAGAAAGTTATGAATTTTTAAAAGTTGTAAATATTGGTAATCACTATACCCATGGAGACTTCAAATTGGCCGCATATGGGATGTCATAGTGATGTAAGGCAAGGACTACTGTTCCATGTACTCCAATACATATTATGGCTAAACTATCATTTTTCCAAAAAGTTTTATTTCAAATTATATTTTTCTTTCATGAGGACTTATAACAATATACTACCTGGGTTATATTTAGATTACTGCCCCAGGGGAATGGGTACTTAGGAGAAAACCACAATAAAATCCCTGATAATAAAGTACATGGCCTATGGGAAAGTTGTCCTTGCCCCTTGTCATAATTTACTTACCCAGTTGCCAATTTGAAATCTACATAGTACTAGTGATCTCAATTTTTAAGCAGCTATAACTTTCTTATTGCTTGTCCGATATCTTTCAAACTTTCACCAATCTGTTTAATTTATTTTTCTCCTTCCCAACACAACATTTTATTGCCAAGGCTGGGTTCCCCTTTAACATCTGATAGCCTTGGGCTCTCCAAGAATTGTCTCCAGACTGTTATTGCCAAGACCAAATAACACGCAATTCAAACCACTGATTATATTTTTCCTACTTTAGAATTCACATCTGGAAGTAAATGTGAGAATATTTCTGTTTATTTTTTTTCAGACTTGAAATGATAGTTGATAGAGAATTTTCGCAAATGAAACGGGACGGATTCAAGAACACAGTATAGATTTATTAAAAAAATGCCCGTCAAAATGACAAAGAACTGTTGGGAGGTCTTTGCCAAAAATTGGTGAAACGGAACAATAGTTTCGTCCTAAGTTTCGGGGCAGACGAAAAATTTCAAATATGTCGTCTGTCTAAATCGAGTACAGGACGAAATTGCTGTTTCGATTGACTACTTTTCGACAAAGACTTCTCGGTTGTGCTTTGTCATCAAGGGCATTTGGTAATAGATTTTCTATGTTCTTGAATCCGTCGAGCGTCGTGTAAGCAAAAACGCTATTGTAGGGACTGACTTGTCACGTCGGTTACAGCCCGATAGACCGCGGGTCCGATAGACCGCGGGTCCGATAGCCCGCGGGTCCGATAGACCGCGGGTCCGATAGTCCGCGGGTCCGATAGACCGCGGGTCCGATAGACCGCGGGTCCGATAGTCCGCGGGTCCGATAGACCGCGGGTCCGATAGCCCGCGGTGTGTGTAAAATTATGGTCAGGATATAGTGAGATCCAATGCCATCAAGAGGTCAAAAGGCCAATGATACGAGTCCATTGGGGTTCTATAACAATGACCCAAAGGACAATCGCCCCCTGACATCTACTTCAAGGAAAATATTATCCCCATATTTTATCGTCAGGGACTGTTACCCCCCCCCCGGAAATTTACCCTCTATATTATGATGGTGCACAAGAACCCCCATTTTCGACTCGACTGCAATAATGCAGTCATACATGGTATATGTTTGTGGTTGAAAACTAGGCTGAAAACGTAGCCTATAGACTGCCCAGTGGGCAATCAATCTTTGCTGAGATCATTTATTTAATAGCAGAGACATAATGAAGATGAAAATATGCTGTTTGATATGATATAATATCATGCAAAATGCAGGAAACATCGATAAAGTGGGCATATCGTTCGCACACCTCAGCTATATGGTGAAAATAGGCCCAAAACGTACGCTTTCTATGTGCGCACGATATTGAAAAGGGGGCTGAAATCACAGTCTATAATGTCTTTTCCAATTACTGAATATATTTTCTAAAAGTAGAGATATTGATGAAGATAATGGTATTATGCTCGACAGGAAATATATCAAAGAAAGTACACTAAAAAAGAAAATAAAATTCTAAATCTATTTTCGACAATTTTTTATGCAAGAAATCTCTCAAACTAATGAGATGCAAATTTCATGACGTAATTTGCATATGTAAACAATAATTTCTGTTCATGAAATTTTGCATGTCTTTTTTACACTACTTAAACAATATATTCTGAAAGTTTCATACAAAACAAGCATGGTTGGGCTGAGATATTTTCCCTTGACTTTATGCTATGTGTAGAAGGTCAAAAAAATGGTGAAATAGGGCCATTTTGTAGTGACGTCATGGATTGCGTCATTTCGGCGGGAAGACCACGGATAAAACCCGGCAGCAATGCATTTTTGTAAACTTCAGGGTCCATGCCATCCAGCTATGGGGTCATTTGCTTGTCCGGCTTTCGGTTGAATAAATCTCCTGGGCTGCCGGACTACTACTAGAATATTCTGTGAACGGGAGCTGTAGTTTCTGTACTGTTGTGTTAGAATACCCTTCAATAATATTAATGATAACCTCTTGGGAATAATGCAATATCGAAGCAATCGACTATAAATTCTCCTCTTCAGTGGCGTATTTATTCAGCATGGGTGCACGGGGGGGGGGGGGGTGGGTGGCGAGGGCACCAAGTTAAAAAAAAAGGAAATGGGGGGGGTAGACGTCAAAGAAAATCTGATATTTCATATCTCACAAGGCCTAAATAAATAATGAGAACGCGAAGCGCGATCTGATTTTTTTAAATAGATTTATCATGTATTATATCCTGAAAGCCTAAGTCAGGGGCGGACCCAGCTTCCGCCATTAGGGTGAGGGGCCATTTTTTCACCCATATTTTCCCCGATCGGCCGCTCAAAGTTGATTTTTTTTTTGTTTCTTTGAAGGGGTTGTCCCAGTGCCGTAATGAGCCAACAATTTCGAGGGGGCTCGATATGGTGTATCGCATAAAATTAATAAGAAGTTGCCAGTGAGCGAAGCGAGCAAGCAAATATGCTGACATTTTTATTACAAAAATACAAGGTTGTGATAGATTTTGACATAATATTTGGAAAATAATATTATATTTCATCCTAATCCCTTTTCTTTTCTCTCTATATTTTCTTAGTCTTGAATCTCTCTTTTTTTTTTTTTGGGGGGGGGGGCAAAACACCCATGTCCTAACAGTCATTTCCTAGCTTTACTTTATAAGCAACATAAATGTGTAATAATCTCTTAAGCCCTATGTAATCTAAAAATGAAATTTCATGTATTTTGTCCTGAAAATTGAACATTTTGGGCAATGTTTGTGAACCTGAACAGCGTATGTAACTAGATAATTACCACGAGCGCGAAGCCGATCAGAAATGTTAAATATTCGTTCTGGCCTGGTCGAAAAAGGACACGTTAAGGATGTTTTGCAGTTAGCCATTAAGAGGCAGAAACAACGCAACAAGAGAACAACAGAGCATCTTTTTACAGAATGTCAGCATGCATGTACCTTTTGGGAAGAGTTTTTGAAATGGTGGTACACAAAATTTGATATTAATTTACAACTAAATGATGAAGATACTTTGTTTGGTATATCAGATGGAAGACCACATAAATTACTTTTGAATCAATGCTTAGTTGTAGCTAAACAAATGATGTATACATGCAGACATTTGAATATTTCACCGTCTTTTGATTTGTTCCTTGTAAAGCTGAAACGAATATACAAAATAGAAAAACAAATTGGCATTCAAAATAAACAATTATCTAAGTTTGAAAAGAAATGGAAAATTCTACATCCCTCTTTCATATAATAGTTTGGGCAGCTTGATGGAAAACGAAATCATATGTGATGTCATTACCATTCAATCCTGAAATGTTTTCTATTTTATTTTTTAATTTCCCCCCCTTTTTTATATATGCTTTGTTTTGTATTTTATTTCAATTTGTATATAATATGTACAATGTATAATGATTATGTTTGTTATATGTATATGAAGTTATGAAAATAAAAAAATCATTGAAAGAAAAAAAAAGGTAGCCATTAAGACGATACATATTTCAACGATTAATTAATGCGAGCGCGAAGCGCGAGCTGAACATTTTTGATATTCCAACCTAAAAAGGTGAGATTTCAAATCCCCCAATGGGACATTCGATTCATGTTTGTCAATCATGAAAAAAATGGGTAATTTTTGATATTTTCCTACAATAATAATGCGAGCGCAAAGCGTTTTGAATAAGATCAAGCTTTGTATCCTAAAAACATGCGTGCGCGTGTTTTAGAGTTAGACAGAATCCTGGCAATCTGAATACATTTCATTTTTCATCATAAAAATCAATAATGCGAGCGCAGAGCCCGAGCTGAAAATAATATTTGAAATTCCGATATGAAAAGGGTCAATTTAAGCACTGTTTACAGCACTGTGTATATATGGAAATTTGATAGCACTATATAAATAATGCGAGCGCGAAGCGCGAGCTGATATTTTATTATTTATTTGACCTAGGATCGAGACATTTTAGGCCTAAGGACATTTTGTCATCATATAAGAATGATGACTATCTTCTCTTTCTTTTCCTAAAACTTGTTGATATTTATTTCTGAAAAAGGGACAATTTAGTTATAATAAATTCATACAAATTTTATTTCATATTTATTAATCTGTTATGCCTAATGAGTGTGTAAAATTTGTTGACAGTGCATGAGGCCTGAAAACTGGATATTTTAAGTATTTTTGTAATCATGAATATGATTCATTGGTTGATATATTTTTAGCAAATAATGCGAGCGCAAATCGCGATCCGGAATTTTTTAATGGAGGGATTTAAGTAGTTTGTTATAAAATTAATATATAGGTATACATAACTCACCAATCAAAATGCGAGCGCACAGCGCTAGCTCATAGGCCTTTATTATTTTTTTTTTTACAATCGAGACACCTGAAAAGGTATATTTAGAGAATCTTATATGAAATATAAAAAGACAATACGTAGGCCTACTTGGCAAATAGTGCGAACGCACAAAATGTTGCAAATGTTGATTCAAACCATAAAACGGACATTTTCCAGAGCACTTAAAACATAAATTGGTAAATAAAACAAAATAATGAAAGATCGATGTCCGAGCTGAATTATGTTTTGTATATTGATATCAAAACTTGATATTTTAAACTACATATATGTATCTCATCGAACAGGCAATGTGAGCGCGATGCGGAGCGAAACTTTAATTTAGTGACATTAAATATTTTTTTAAATTGTTTTCCAAGTCTTCTTCTGACCTTATTTTATTCACTCGTCTTCCTCCTTTTATGTTTCGTCTTCTTTGTTCTCCTTTCTTTCCCCTTTTTTTTTCTTTCCCCGTTTTTCACAATTTATTTGCTCTGTCAACAGGGGGTAGGTTGCCCTCGGGCCGCCTCGATCCGCCTATGTTAGTAGTTGTTATGATGAACACGATGCATATCTAATAAGAAATGAATGCGACCGCGAAGCGCTAGCTGAAAACTTTTATAATGATGAAATGAAAAATACATTTTCACTTGTCAGGTTAGAATATCAAATATTTTCAGCTTGTGCTTCTCGTTCGCATAAAAAACTGTAAGGTCGGGATGCGTATAATTATAACTAAACAATTTATTGATGCCAGCGCGAAGCGCGAGCTCAATTTTTTTATATACTGACTTAAGAAGGACTAAGGTATAATTCCTATTCTAATTGCTTGTCCTTTTCTCTTCCTTTTTTCTGTTTCTTACCCCTTTTTGCGCCACCATGGGGGGGGGGGGGGGCAAAATATGTGCCCCCTGGATCGACCTATGTATGTTGACTTGAAAAACACTAACACTTACATGTGGGATTGAAGCAGAGGATGCATACCTCATTAATCAAATATTGCGAGCGCGTAGCGCGAGCTGAATTTGATAATAACCCCTTTTTGTGACCCTGAACAGGGTATCTATCTCGCTAAACAGACTTAAAACTCGAAAACATTTTTTTTCTGTTATCGTAAAAACGGGATATTTTAATTCAGCCGCATTAATTGAAGTTTTTTGGCAGGACATATATTTCACTATAAACAGGCAATGTTGCGTCCCCGGTCGAAAATGAATTTGCATGAAGCCCTCTAAGTTCAAGGTCAATTTGGCACCCTCGGTTGAACATAAACTTGGCGCCCCCATGTGAAATATAACTTTGCCCTCCCTCCCCTCTCTGAAACATGTATTTGTCGTATTATGGTCAAAATTCAAATTAGCGCTCCCCTAGTTCGAACATCAATTTGGTGCCCCGCTAGATCGAACATCAATTCGGCGCCCCATAGTTCGAACGTCATTTTGGCGCCATCAAATCGACGTCCAGGTCAACATCTCCTTTTCTTTCTTTTTTCTTTCTTTTATCCTCATTCCCCTTCCTTCCTTTCTCTTTCTTTCTCTCTTTCTTTCCCCCTCTTCTTTTCCCCCCTTTCTTCTCTTTCCCCCCGTCTTTTCTTTCCCCCTTTTCTTCTCTTTTTGCTGTCTTTTCTTTCCCTCTTTTCCTCTCTCTTTTCTCGTTTTTCCTCTCTTCCCACTTACTCTCTCTCTTTTTTCTTCTTCTTTTCCCCCTTTTCCTTACTCCGTTCTTTTCTTTTCTTTCTTTTCCCTCTTCCACTTTTTTCTCTTTTCCCCTTTACTTCTCCCTTTTTCTTTTTCTTTCCTTCTCCCTTTTTTCTCTTTTAATCTTTTTTTCTTCTCTCCCTCCCCTTCCTCCCTCTCTCTCTTTCTTCTCTTCTTTTCCCCTCTTCCTCTCTCTCTTTTTTCTTATCTTTCTTCCCATCTTCCTCTCTATTTAAATATTCTTCTCTTCCTTCCTCTTTTTTTCTTTTTTTCCTCCTTTTCCTTTCTCCTTTCTTTTCTTCTCTTCCTTTTCCCTCCTCTTTTTTCCCTCTTCTTTCCCCTTTTCTTCTCCCTTTTTTTCTTTGTCTTTCCTTTCCCCTTTTTCTTCTCTTCCTTTCTCCTTCTTACTCTATTTCTATTCTCTTCTTTTCCCATCTTCCTCTTTCTTTTTTTATTCTCTCCCTTTTCCCCTCTTCCCCCCTCTTTTTTTGAGCTGGGGGTGGGGGGGGGGGGTGAGGCAGTTCCCCCTCGGCCCTCCATGGATCCGCACCTGATAGAACCCCATGGCCTCGTATCATTTGACCTTTGGACCTCTCGATGACATTTGATATATCTGATCATAATTTTACACACACTGCGGACTATCGG